>NC_135786.1:232972500-233205000 GCF_051106095.1 Pogona vitticeps
TACAGCTTTATATGAAACACACACAAGTGGACTTTGCATGTAAATATATAATTTTTGGATTTTTATAGAGCGGATTAGCCATCTTTTGTTGCTCTGAGAATAAATATCTAGTATGATCATGCACATGACTTACACATTCAGAGATCAAATCTTACAACATGTGCAAATTCTTTTTGCTTACAACTACACCTCATATACACATATACCATTTACGGCTTGTGCAGTTTACAAGACTCATGTAATGTACAGCAATATATTAGTCAGGAAATGATAACTTCCACATCGCTTATGTTGATGCATTTTTAATACAGAAACAGATACTTCTGTTAATTTCCAGATGGAGGTTATTAAATATTGAGTTCCAAAATTTGCTTCTAATCAGTTGCAGTTTTGAACTGGATTCAACAAACAGCTTTAACCTTTTCTCAGACTTCAAAAGGGGTAAATAATCTGTCAGCTCCACTGCATTCATGATCCGTGCTCGGCTGTCAGTATTTCAAAGCCGTTTTAATTGCTTAGATCATTGGAATCATGAAGCCAAGGCAGTTTCCTAGAAACAATAACCATATGTTCGGATTTCAGGGTGTTGCTCTATTCCCCCCGGATTGTTTTATTTAGTGCTATCCCTGTCAGAATTAGAGAAAGACGAGCTGAAGAAAAGGGTCTTTGGCTGAAGCTGGAAAATTATCTGAACACTTACAAAATAGAAAATGCCCAAGTTCATCTCTGTCATCCTTCCTCATCCTCAAAAGCCAACCTCTGGAAGTCTACTCCCATTCACCTTCCAAGGGGTGATGGAAAGCATCTGCTCGTTAGAGGATTTGTACTATTCGGGCCAAAATCCTGAGCACATATACCAACCAGTAGCCTACTGTCTTGAAATCCTTTTGGCTTCTGAAGGATAACTTTGCTCACATCTGCTTTAATTTGGATATCTTTTTTTGTGTTACACATATTGCAGTGAAGTGAAAAGTCATGTGGTTAAGTCTCTCTTGAAGAATCCACAGATAAGGCTGGCTTATGAGATGTTTGCTTAGGCTTTGCTCGTTTTGGCTTGATTTCAAGCAGTCGTGGCAGATGGGTAGAGAATGTTATAGCACAGTGGTGCCCGACCTTGGGCCTCCAGATGTTCTTGGACTACCACTCCCAGAAGACTTCACCATCACCTCTGCTGGCCAGGATTTCTGGGAGCTGAAGTCCAAGAACATCTGGAGGCCCAAGACTGAGGACTACTGTTGTAACAGGTTCTGTCTCCTCAAGCTGCTTCCAATGAGCTCTGTGGCACATTGGTTAAACTGCAGTACTGCAGTCCACCCTCTACTCCTGACTTGAGTCCTATCTTGACACTTTCAGGGAGCCAGTTCAGGGATGACTCACCTTTCCATCCTTTGGAGGTTGGTAAAATGATTACCCAGCTCATTTCGGGTGGGGGACAAAGTGTTGTTTGCGTAACTATGTTGTAAACCACCCAAAGAGTGTTCTAGCACTATGAGGTGGTATATTAATCAAAACAACAATGACTTAACAGGCATGTGAGATGTTCAAGGAATGCTTTATGATTGCCAGACGTCAGTCAGTTAGCATGGCCAAGAAGGGATTTGAATACAGGTCTCCTGAGTCCTAGTCAATTACTGTATTGATTGACTACACCAGACTGGGTATGCATTTTTGTTGTTGTTTAGTCGTGTCTGACTCTCAGTAACCCCATGGACCAGAGCACGCCAGGCCTTCCTGTCTTCCACTGCCTCCCGGAGCTGGGTCAAATTCATGTTGGTCACTTTGATGACACTGTCCATCCATCTCGTCCTCTGTCGTCCCCGTCTCCTCCTGCCCTCACACTTTCTCAACATCAGGGTCTTTTCCAGGGAGTCTTTTCTTCTCAGGAGATGGCCAAAGTATTGGAGCCTCAGCTTCAGGATCTGTCCTTCCAGTGAGCACTCAGGGTTGATTTCCTTCAGAATGGATCAGTTTGTTCTCTTTGCAGTCCAGAGGACTCTCAAGAGCCTCCTCCAGCACCACAATTCAAAAGCATCAATTCTTTGGCGGTCAGCCTTCTTTCTGTATTGGTAGACATACAAATATTATATATGTTATATATTTCTATTGTACATATCAATTGACTCAAGGTAGTGCACATACAGCTTGATTTACATGAATACAACACCTTCAGACTACAAGCCACAACCTGCATTAAGCATTTTCTTTTAATTTCCTCCTATTTAGAAGATAGTCATCAGTCAATTTTCTTTATTCCATCTTTCTGTGTTTGTGTTAAAAATCTTGTGCAATTTTATCAGCTGTACATCCAAAACATTTTTGTTTTTGGCTGTGTCCTGCATGGTTGAGCATTGGCTTGATAAGATTCACGGTCTGTACCAGTCAATTTATTTGCCATACACAGCACCACGGAGGCCGGGCCTCAACAAAGCAAACACCGTCAATTAAATTACTTTCTTTTCTGTAGACTTCATAAACATGTAAATTCAACCATCTTCATAAACACTTTGATATTATGAATCGCAACAGGGCATCACAGCTGGCTGTTTCCAGAAACGGTGTCTGGAACCTGGAGCATCATTTAGATGCAGGCAGGTGATGAGGAAAAAGGGAAAGTGCTTCGTGCGCTAATCGTGGCAGGTCTGGATGTAATTAGAGGTCTTTGGAGCAGATTTTTGTACCATCTCTTGAAAAGGAATAAGCCAGTCTTGCCTGCTAAGAGGAGCCAACTGGTGAGCAAATTATGGACCGGGGCTTTGGAAACAAGTACAGTGGTGCCTTGCTTAACAACGATAATCTGTTCCAGGAAAATTGCAGTTAAGCAAAAACATTGTAAAGCGAAATTAAAAACCCAATTAAAATGCATTGAAACCCGTTCAATGTGTTCCAGTGGGGTAAAAACTCACCATCCAGTGAAGATCCTCCTTATGGTGGCTATTTTCGCTGCCTGTATAGTGAGGAATCTGTCCCTAAGAACAGCGGGGAGCCATTTTAAGCACTCGGCGACCATTTTGAAAACCCGACATCAGCTGTTTTTGATCGCCGTAAAGTGAAAATTGGTTCCCGAAGCAGGGAACCAATCATCGCTAAGCGAAATTCCCCCATTTAGATCATCGTTTTGCGATCGCTATTGCGATTGCAAAAAGATTGTCGTAAAGAGGATTTGTCGTAATGCAGGGCAATCGTTAAGCAAGGCACCACTGTATCAGATTTAACTTGCTATAGGACAGGGGCTGAGATGCAATCTCACACTGTCTACATGCCCACCTTTAGACGCCTTTTCTGACTTTGGACATTAATATTATTTTTTAAATGGCCATACGAAAAGAGGCCAGGAAGTGAGGATAAGAGAGAAGTAAGTTAAAGTAAGTTTAACCTGTCTTAAATACAGCCAGAACTATAGAAACAGTAACTCAGAAACCATCCCATGGAGTTTACAGAACCCACATTCTGTAACACAACCACACATCCTTGTTTAGTGGTATGACATGCTCTTAAATCCTCAAACTTTTGTTCAGTTGTCTGCCCATTTCTGCTAATCATTCGAACACTCTTCCTTTATTAGATTTAATCCCCAGTTTTCTCCCCAAAATCTGTGCTCAAGGTGACTCATAAGCATATCAAATAATATAACATTTCGATATACAATTGAAATACAAAATAATACCAGCTCCTAAAAATGAATTAAATTAAAAGCAGCGTTTTAAGCTACTCTGTGAAGTCCTGCCAGCCCCCTCTCCTGAGAGTCCCCTGGCAAAAATTATATGGGCTCCAGCCTGGTTTGGTCACTCATGGAAGCTTTTACTAAGGGCACGGTGTCAGCCTCTGCGGCCCCTTCCTCCACATGCCCAGGGGGTTGCATTTCTGTTATTAACTGCCTAGGCACAGTGAATCCATCAGGACTCCCAGTTGACTTCACTGGGGTCCTAGAAAGTCCAGGTCCAGAGATGTGGATGGGAAGTATAAGTCCTGATCAGAGATGGGCTCTAATTTTCACCACTCTTCCATTTTGGGGCCCAGAGTAACCTAGCTGCAGTAAATATATACAGTAAACTATATTTTCTTACCAACAATTTCTAGCATTATATTCAATAATAACATTTCAGGTTTAAAACTTAATTTTTGCTGAACAATTTCTTGTGACATTTCCCAAATCTGTAAGCAATTTTTTTTTAGTTTGCTTTTTTGCATGACCACCATACATGGTAATAAGTTCCTGGATTTATTTTTATTTTATTTTTTTACATTTCCAACTAACATGACTGATCCCTTCTAATATTTTTGCCAATTTTATATTACATTTTTTTAAAAAAGAGGGATTGTCTTTTACGTTTGAAGACATCGACCAGACCAGATGGGCGGGATATAAATAAATAAATAAATAAATAAATAAATAAATAAATAAATAAATAAATAAATAAATAAATAAATAAATTCTCTTTTAGAAAAGATGTCAAATTTGGGTCTACTAGTTTAAGGATAAAGCACCAAAAGAAGACAGATTTTGAACTACCTGTCCGCCGTGAGCACCTGAACAGCTGATGGAGCAGGCACACATCACACTGGACCCAGTATTGTATGTTAAGAAGGCTCACAGTCCACTTCAAATTATAGCCATTAAATTTAAATATGCAGCCATACCTATGCAGCTGGGCATATAGATCAGCAAATGCACACTTTGTGCAAATTGCTCTCTTTTGTCTTTTTTATATATGCATTTCCTGGTTTTGTGTGATAGGCCATTAGCCATGTGAGGTCTTGGATCAAGACTGCAGTGGGGGGGCTATTTGTGTGGCTCCACACAGCAGTCATGATGAGACAGTAAATCCCCCCCCCCCCAACATACACACACACAGCTTTCAGTCATAATTATACAACCTGCCTTCTTCCTGGTGTCATTCCCAGGCTTGCAAACAGTACTTCACTTTTATTACATTCCACTCTGCGGTGTTGCGATAAGATTGTTTGAATGTGTTTTAATGGAAAACAATGAAATTATATTTAAGAAAGCTCTCACCAACAGGAGTAAAAGGACACTCCTGTAAGCGATGGGGCTTCGGAATGTGAATGAGGCCGGGGCTGTTTTGCTTAACTGTTCCCTATCAGGAAAAGTGTCAGACAGAGCAAACATATTTATAATTGACCTACTTTTCTTAACACCATCAGCAACAGCCAGAGGGGAGAAGTTGGGGAGGGGGGGAATCAGGTCAGGTTTTTACAACTTGAAACAGGAACCGAGGAGAAAACATCATCTCTGACTTAATGAACCAACCTGATGATATGCCACATTAAAAAAAAAACATTATGTGTTATGATGAATTAGACATCTCTGAGCACTTATTGGTGCAACGTGACCTTTACAGCACTCACTGTTCACTGTTTGGGGCTGATGAGCTCTCGGGCCAAATGTTTACCAAGACGAGCTTGGGTGTAACTACTCGTCTGTGCAACTTTGTGTTTATTCCATATAAAACAATCTTCCCCCACTGCTTTGACCCTTCCCATTTTTCCTTTGGAGGAATGTTGGTTCTCCCTAAGTCTCCACATATTAACAGATTTGCTGTATGATACCACCAGGGGTGATGTTTGGGACCTCAATCCATGGCACCATGACTCCTTCCAACAGGAACTGTTTGTCCTACTCATACATCTCAGGCCAGATGGCTGAGTGCTAACCCCAAGGGAGGACTGGAGGGAGAGAACAAGGAACAAGGCCTTCTTGATGGTTATCTCTCGGATTTGGAATGACCTGCCAATTGAAATCTGTTTGAGCCCCTCCCTGATGACTCTTAAGGAGCCTCTGCAAACTTTCTTATTTTGGCAGGCCATTCAAAATGTGCCATCTGAAGAGCTGCTGAGACTATCAGCCTATCATAGAATCACAAAATCATAGAATCATGATGTTGGAAGGGGCCTATCAGGCCATCGCGTACAACCCCCTGCAAAATGTAGGAATCCAAGTCAAACCAGATCTGACCGATGGTTGTCCAATTTTCTCTCGAAGGCTTCCGTTTTTTGAGTGCTCATCACCTCCCAAGGTTCCACTGTTGTACTGCTCTAACAGTTAGGAAGTTTTTCCTGATATTCAAGCAAAATCTGGCTTCCAAAATTTGAGCCCATTGTTGTGTGCCCTACAGTCTGGGATAACTGAGAACAGATCACACACCTCCTCTTTCTTATATTTAACTGCCACCTGTTTTTAGATGTTATGTTAAATTAATTTCAATTGAACTTTTAATCATGTCCATGCTACTCTATGTTATTATCACTGTTGTGCACCACCCAGAGTGACCTTTGGTCAGAGGGATGATATATGAATGAATGAATGAATGAATGAATGAATGAATGAATGAATGAATATTGTAGGGACAAATATTATTATTCGCAAGAAAATTGGACAACCATCTCTGAGATTTGCTTTGATTTGGATTCCTGCTTTGAGCAGGGGGTTGGATTCAATGGTCTTATAGGCCCTTTTTAATTCAGTTATTCTATGGTTCTATTTTTCCGCTCCCACGGATGAGTTGCAGTGGAATGTTCAGAGGCGGTGCTCTTGGCTTTAGCTGCTTTTGGAAAAGAAGGAGCTGGAGATTCATTGTGCAATCCAAACTCAAAGCGTGCCAGCTGTAATGAGTTAGGATTAGGCAAAACGCTCTTCTGCCAGTAGATACCTCTTCTGCCAGCTGGTCTCAGAGATCTGCCATGAGAACTGCACTGCTGGCTACCAACATTTGGCGCGAAAGCCAGGAGAAAGGGTGGGGGATAGAGAAAGAGCAAGAGTAGCAGAGTCGAGTAGCTCTCCAGCCTTTTGATAGAGACAGAATGTCAACACCAAGTGAGGCCAAGATGTGGGTAGTCCCAAGTCATCTCCAACATTTCTATATTGGATGGACCTTGGATTCAGCACAGCTTTAGTGTGCATTCATCTCACCCTGAGCAGTTCCGACCAGTTAACGTCACACACTAGACTTTGAAATACTTGTTCATTTTGTTAGCTTGCCAACAGAACATAAGAGAAGTAAAGGGAATCCTAAATGCAGGCAATAAATAATCTTCTGTCCAGTTCTCAACACAACCTAGTGGTTCTTATCCCCAAAGCTACTAAAAGAGCTTTTGTTCCAGTCCTCTGTCTATTCCTATCCCTGTCCAGAGTGCATATTGTTGCTAGTTGCCTATCTGTCCCATCCTTACAAGAAGGTTTGAAATCTTAGAACTGCAGAGCTTGAAGGACCCCAACGGATCATCGAGTCATTGATTTTGTCAAGGAGGCCCAGTGGGGAATTGAACTCCCAATCTTTGGCTCCACAGCCAGATGCCTAAACCACTGAACTACCCAACAATTTGAAAGGGTTCCTTCCTTGAGCAATAATCCCCAGAATTCCCCAGCTAGTGATGCCAATGGCCAGTGCTGGTTATGGATTTCAGAGCTCTTAAAGGTAAAGGTAAAGGTTTCCCTTGGCAATTTTTGTCCAGTTGTGTTTGACTCTAGGGGGCGGTGCTCATCCACATTTCCAAGCCATAGACCCAGCGTTTTGTCCGAAGACAATCTTCCGTGGTCACATGGCCAGTGCGACTTAGACACGGAACGCTGTTACCTTCCCACCGAGGTGGTCCCTATTGATCTACTTGCATTTGCATGCTTTCGAACCGCTAGGTTGGCAGGAGCTGGGGCAAGTGACGGGAGCTCACACCGTCGCCTGGATTTGATCTTACGACTGCTGGTCTTCTGACCCTGCAGCACAGTGGCTTCTGTAGTTTAGCCCACAGCGCCACAACGTCCCTTCAGGGGTCTTAGTTCCCTTGTAATACCTTTTCTAGGCTCAGTTTGAAAGAAGTGGCATTTCAGCTGATGAATGCTTCCAGGACATTAGGAACCACCAACACACCTGCTTTACATGTAAACGTCCTTCGGCCAGTATCTAAGATTTAAGGTTGTTGTTTTTTTTAGGTGGGGGGAATCTTCTCAGTTTTTTTTTTGTTTTTTTTGTAAAGAATTATCAGTATTCAGAAGCTTCTGCATAAACAGAATGGAAAGAACATGTATATACATAACCTTCCTTTTTTCCCTTACAGGCTTCTCACCTTTAGGGATTGTCCACATGGCAGAGAACCTGATATACCCCTTGGCATTAGAAGTTTCAAATAATTGAAATGTAGTTATTCTGAAGAGTGGCAGGATCTGTTCTCAATCATCCAAGAGTGCAGAACACATAATAATGGGCTCATGCTACAGGAAGCCAGATTTTGGCTGAATATCAGGAAATACTTCTTAACTGTTTGAGCAGTATGACAATGGAACCAATGACCTTGGGAGGTGATAAAAGCTCCAATTCTGGAGGCATTGAAGAGAAAACTGGATAACCATTGGTCAGATCGGCTTTGATTTGGATTCCTGCATTGATCAGGGAGGGTGGACTCAAGGGCCTTATAGGACCCTTTTCAATCCAACTGTTCCGTGATTCTGTGATTCTAAGTTGTGAAAGAAATTAATCCAAGTTTGAGTAAGCATGTCTTTGTCCATGTTTCTTGGACTGTCCATCCTTTGGACACATTTTGTGCTCTGGGAGCCTCCTGTTGATGGATTACAGTAGAAAGGTCACTGTCCGAGCACGTTGGAGAGAAGACAATTAATTTTGAATCTCCAAGATTCTCTTTTTGTCATCTACTACAATATGAAGTAAAATGAAGCCACTTGCAGACCATGTTCCCCCCTCCCATTTTTAAAAAATCCTCAGGGTGAGGGGAAACACATGAATGTCTTCTTCCCAAGGCTTCAAAGAAGTGTCTTTCCCTTTGAAATAAATTCCAGAACTCCTCCACACCATTAAAAACCAAGATTTCCAACCACTTCTGATTTTTATTCTCTTTATGTATTTTGACACTTTCAGTCATCTGTGAAGGCAAAAAATTGGCCCCTGGACACAGTAAGACAGGGCATCCCAATCTAGGCCTCAGGTGAAACAGAAGTCCATCTTCACATTTGAGAAAGGAATATCCCACCAGACTACCCTCACCACCCTAATCTCATTCACAGAATCATAGAAAAGGGAAGTCGGAAGGGGCCTGCAAGGCCATCAAGTCCAACCCCCTGCTCAATGCTGGAATACAATGAAAACATATCTGCCAGATGATTATCTACGTTTTTCTTGAAGACCTCCAGTGTTGGAGCACTCACCAACTCCCCAGGTAACTGGTTCCACTGTCGTACTACTCTAACGTTCAGTCCAAGTTAACATCTGCACAGAGACCATCAAATAATACCAGGGGTCCCCAGGAAGGATTAGGAGGAAAATGTCTGTCTGAAACCCTGAGAAACCTCTGGCAGTCAGAGCTAACAATACAAGGTTTATTTATTTATTTATTTATTTACTTATCTATCTATCTATCTATCTATCTATCTATCTATCTATCTATCTATCTATCTATCTATCTATCTATCTATTTATTTATTTATTTATTTATTTATTGGACTTATATACCACCCCATAGCGCTACAAGCACTCTCCGGGCGGTTTACAATTTTTAATTATACAGGCTACACATTGCCCCCCCCCCCCCAGCAAGCTGGGTACTCATTTTACCGACCTCGGAAGGATGGAAGGCTGAGTCAACCTTGAGCTGGCTACCTGGGATTTGAACCCCAGGTCATCAGCACAGTTTTAGCTGCAGTACAGCATTTTAACCACTGCGCCACGAGGCTTGATTTAATTATAAGACAGCTTCTTGTATTTCTATAAGAAAGAAGGCAGCCAACATCAGGTTGGAAAAATCTGCCATTGATCTTAACATCTAGTTCATTTGTGGCCATTTTGAGGGGATTACCACCGCTGTGTAGTGGATAGAATGATGGACTAGGGCTCAGGAGATCTGAGTTCAAATCCTCCCTCAGTCATGGAAACTCAGTAGGGGAAGGGAACTGGTAAAGTTACTCCTTAAATATCTCACTTGCCCTGAAAACCCTATCAGAGCCACTATAAACGGGTCCCAACTTGATGAACTATAATGACAATCAGAACTGTATCACTCTTGTTGTTTTCACCTTCAGACATGGAGGCCTTGGAGATTCATTCATATAATCTCTTTCTTTTCCTAAAAAAGAATGATGAGAAACAGAATTATATTGATGGGCACAATGGATTTATGAATTTCCCAGGGAGTATCTAAAGTGAAACCTCTCCTTCCTTAAACCTCTTGCTCTGGATTGCTGCCTGCTTTTAAATTTGATTTTTTAAAAATATCTGACACAAATCGTAACCTGTCATGTCTAGTTTGACTATGGAAGTTGTTTTTTTCTTTTTTTCCATCCATTTTTATTGAATTGTGCTGGGGGAGGTGGTGGGAGGAGACACACGTTGCAGCTGCTCTTAATGGTTCTCTTCCACCGTTGAGTACAAGCAATGTCAAGGTATGCCTTTGGTCCATGTGTCAAGATCCCATTTATCCTAGTCCAAAGAAGCACATCCTATAGCTTCAGATACTTTTCTGCAGAGAGAGAGAGAGAGAGAGAAAGAGAGAGAGAAAACATGTTTTCTGGGCTGCTTTTTTATCAAAGGCAAGGCTCATAATGGCAAGGGCCCAATGCCATTTCCAGCTTAAGTATCTGCACCATCTGGTGTGGGAATGACGCATCAGGCTTCCTTTTAAGCTTCAGCTTTCGAACAGCTGCACAACAAAGCTTGCATGCCGTTGTTGTTTTTTAAAGCTCCATCTTTCTGCATTAAAAAAAACAGGACAGGGTACTTTTTCTTAAGGTGGTGTGCAAAAGTCATGAGCAGGAGAAATTTAAAATGGAATTGAGATTTTTTTTACCCTTTCACATGTGGCATGTGGTCTCATAGAAGTCTGATAGCAGTCTTCCAAAGCATCGGGCATGTAACTCTGAAGAATATGGGATTTGTCCCATAGAATCGTTGAGCTGAGATGGGGGCTACAAGGTCATCAAGTCTAACCCACTGCATAATGCAGGAATGTAAATCAAAGCTGATCTGACAGATGGTTGTCCAATTTTCTCATGAATGCCTCCAGTACTGGAACGCTTATCACCTCCTGAGATCATTTTTTCCATTGTTGTACTGCTCTAACAAATAAGAATATTTTCCTGCCTCATCTGCCTAAATCTGGCTTCCTGTAGCTTAAGCCCATTGTTAGATTCCTACACTTCGGGATGATCATGAACAGATCCTGCCCCTCCTCTGCATTGCAATCTTTCAAGTATTTGACAAGTGCTATCATATCTCCTCTCAGTCTTCTTTTCTTAAGGCTTAAGATGCCCAGTTCTTCCAGTCTTCCCAAAGTTTCAGGCTCCCTTTCCACCTTGATTTCTGCGTTCAAAATCTTGGACATCTTTCAAAATTCTTTGCATTTCTTAAAGGATATTGGAGAAATGTGTTGTTATTTCTTGAGTTGGATAATCTGCCAGTGGTGGAGGCTAAGACTGCCTTGATGTCTAAAGGGGGAGTTCTGATGAACATCTATTGGTGTTGAAGAGGTAGCATATGATGCATTGGCCATGAGTTGCCCTCATCTGATGTAAGTTCCCTTGTAATACACTTTCCAAGTTCACTATTGGAGTTTGAAAGGAGTGACGATTCAGCTGATGAAAGCTTCTCTAGGACATTAGGAACCACCAACGTTCTTGAATATATCTTGGATACATTTGCCTTCACATCTTCCAGCTCAATGGGGTCAAATAAGATGAACTATTGAGCATGTGGTGGCGCTGCGTGGTGGCGCTGTGGGCTAAACCGCAGAAGGCTGTGCTGCAGGGTCAGAAGACCAGCAGTCATAAGATCGAATCCATGTGACGGGGTGAGCGCCCGTCGTTTGTCCCAGCTCCCGCCAACCTAGCAGTTAGAAAGCATGTAAAAATGTGAGTAGATAAATAGGGACCACTTTGGTGGGAAGGTAACAGCGTTCCGTGTCTAAGTCGCACTGGCCATGTGACCACGGAAGATTGTCTTCGAACAAAACGCTGGCTCTATGGCTTGGAAACGGGGATGAGCTCCACCCCCTAGAGTCGAACATGACTGGACAAAAAAAATTGTCAAGGGGAACCTTTTACTGAGCATGTTTCCAGCAGATAGACTTTGTTAAAGAGTGAAAGCGGTCTGTTTGAAATTCACCCATGGATCTCGCATTTAGACTCTTGTTTTCTGTGACTGATAAAGATAGACACAGACTTAATTTGCACTTCTGATTTCTGGGTCCTGTATCTCAGGTCTTTAATGGTACTTGTATATGTCCAGTTCTCTATGAAAACTCTCATTCCTGCTATGGGAAAAATGCAAACAGTAAAGCCTTACAATAGATTGAATGGGTTTAGTAGTTTTTTTCCAGACCTTGGTGGCACAGTGGTTAAACCGCTGTACTGCAGCCAAAACTGTGCTCACGACCTGGGGTTCAATCCCAGGTAGCCGGCTCAAGGTTGACTCAGCCTTCTATCCTTCTGAGGTCAGTAAAATGAGTACCCAGCTCGCGGGGGGGGGGGCAATGTGTAGCCTGCATGATTAACTTGTAAACCCCCCATAGAGTGCTTGGAGTACTATGGGGCGGTATATAAGCAGCACACTTTGCTTTGGTGCTCTGTTTTATTTTTATCCTCATATTTCCCCTTCTTCTTTCCAGCTGCCAGAAGCAAGCGCTGGCCAGTATCCTAAGGTAGCCATGGGGTGACTGAAGGACAGTAAAAGGACAATGGCCACAGTAGTCACCTTTGACTCTTTCTTAAGAGAGCAATGCAATGCCATGTCCATCTTGACCCTTACCACCCTTTGTCTCTACCCATGATATGTCTTTTCCTGGACCTTAATGCAGTGGTGTTGCAGCTGTAAGACTTTGATGATGTAACCAGTGATGGTGCAGCAAGACGAGCAAGAAAGGCTCGTTTCTAAGTTAGCAACGCTTAAGATCTCCCTTAGTTTTTCTTTCCTTTTCCTTGCTTCTCGTTTTGACAAGTGAATGCTGGATTTAACACAAGGGATGCATGCACAACGCTGCTCTGCCCTGTTGATGCCTCTGGGCTTTTTGCTCTGCCTTGTGAACCCCTCAAGAAAAGTACAGATGCCCTTGTTTCAGTTTATCCAACCAGTTACACATTTATTCAGAGAAGATGTACATCTCTAATTTAGGCTCTAGTTGTATTTCTAAATTAGACACAGCAAGAGGCCTCGACAAGGAATTTGGAAGCCCTGGAAGTTTCCTCACCTCTAGCCAAGGGCAAGACAGACCGTCAACCCCCTCAGTCAACCCCTCTATGATTTGTGTGAAATGTCTCTCCTGTCCATTCCCATTGAGAGCAAACTACTCCTCTGTATCACTGTAATTTCATCTGGGACTTTAATCCAGATTGTTTCGCATTACACTTTTCATCGCTTGAGGAACACATTGATTATCCTCTAATTTCTTTCGTAGTGTCCCTTCATTCCGTGGCTCTTATTCCCTGTTTTGCCGATGTGATTTAAACAAACCTTCAGGTTGAGAGCACCTGTGATAGATAGATAGATTAGATAGATAGATAGATAGATAGATAGATAGATAGATAGATAGATAGATAGATAGATAGATAGATAGATAGATAGATAGATAGATAGATAGATAGATAGATAGATAGATAGATAGATAGATAGATAGATAGATAGATAGATAGATAGATAGATGGATAGATAGATAGATGGAGGGAGGGAGGGAGGGAGGGAAGGAGGGAGGGAGAGAGTGAGAGAGAGAGAGAAAACTATTACAGTTAAAAGACTAGCCACCAATAAAACATCTAAAATATATAAATATACAGAAATATACAAAAATATTGGGATCGAATGCAAAGTGATAGTTCATTCTGAGGTAAACACCAACAGTGTCAATACATCTCCCCCAAAGCAGTGCCAAAATGTCTAGCAAACCATGCTATGACTACGGAGCCCCATCCATTTTTAGGATCCTTTTTCTAATGCCCATAGCAGCCGTAAAGAATTTGGCAACACTATGTGTGAACATAGGACTGGAATCAGACAACAGCACATGCATACATTGTTGGAGAGCACCTGCGGATAGCCACAGATCATCTCTAGTTACACCCATTCACCCGCCGGGGCAAAGAAAGTACCTCCTTTTAGCCCATGCTGGGCAAACACAGAAGGACTGGCTGGCAATAAAGAAAAAGGCAGGGAAGTTCTTAAGAAAAACCACAGCTTTCCTCTTTTCAAACAGTTCACACAATTGTAAGAACGGTGCAGCTGTTGGCCCCCCCAAATGGGCATCTTTGTGGGGAAAAATGGGTCGTAGGTCAAAACAGGCTAAAATAGATCAAAACAGACCCAAATGAATCGAAATGGACCATTCTCACCGGCGTGAACACTCAGTCAAAAGTGCAAGGCAATTTCTCACCGTCTTCTTTGGTTTCACCAAAGCAAGCAGAAAAAAATGTTGATGTTCCTCATGCTCTCATACAAGAGAAGAGAGTATTCCAGTTGGAAATCTGGTTGTGACAGGGAGGACCGGTGAAGGGATTCATTCTTCTTTATTATAAACACTTAACATCCTTCCTTTTCCCACGAGAGGACCCAACATGCCTTGCAATATTAAAGCAAGCA
Organism: Pogona vitticeps; assembly: GCF_051106095.1. Taxonomy (NCBI): domain Eukaryota; kingdom Metazoa; phylum Chordata; class Lepidosauria; order Squamata; family Agamidae; genus Pogona; species Pogona vitticeps. The sequence continues at coordinate 232,987,083 of NC_135786.1, forward strand.
GTCTGAAAAACATAAATGAAAAGACAAAGAAACAGCAGAACCTGTTTCCAGGAACGCCCTGCTCAGCAGCCAGTTGCAGAGAAAAAACCTGCCTGGAGAGGAAGGTCAGCAAAGGTGGGGCCAGCTTGAGTTCTGCTGGGAGGGGCGTCCACAGCTTGAAAGCAGCCACCAAGAAGGCTCTGTCTTGCGCCTTCACCAAATGCACTTTGTCGGGTACTGAGAAAAGGCCTCCCTGGAGATCTTAAAATTCAGGCAGGCTCGTAAAGAGTGATGGGGTCTTTCAAGTAGCCTAGGCCAAGGTCGCTTAGGGCTTTATATGCCCAGATATGCCCTGGCAGCCAGCAGAGTGGTAGTAGCAGTGAACTGTGCAGAACACACACTCCTCCTAAAATTTGGTTTGACCTTCAAGCTGATAGTCTGTCTAGCTCAGTATTTTCCATAAAACTGACTGGAAACACCATTCCAGAGGCACAGGGAGGAAATTTTCACAAACTCAAAAAAGACATAGTGGAACTGGAAAAGGTGTAGAAGAGAGCAACTAAAATAAGGACTGGGCTGGGGCACGTCCCTGATCAGGAAAGGCTACAGCCTTTGGGGCTTTTTAGAAAAGGTGCCTAAGGGGGGACATGTCTGAGACGTATGAAATCATGCAGGGGATGGATCAAGTGGATAGAGGGAAGCTCTTTTCCCTCTCACACAGCACTAGAACCAGGGGGATCCACTCCATTTGAGTGTTGGGAGAGTGAGAACAGACCAAAGAAGATATGTCTTGACCCAGCGTGTTGTTAGTCTGTGGAACTCCTTGCCACAGGATATGGTGACAGCATCTGGCCTAAATGCCTTTAAAAGGGGTTCAGAGAGATTCCGGGAGGAAAAGTCCATCGCAGGTTACAAGTCATGATGGGGATGTATAATCTCCAGACTAAGAAGGAAAGGTACTGTCATGAGCGCATCCGAAGACCTGGACCCAGAAGGGTTAACTGAGGCTGAAGAGAATGCTGAGAGATCGGAAACACCTGAACTGCCTCCAGATTCTCCTTCCAAGGCAGACAAGCTTCGAGCCAGGCTTCGGGAAAGACTTAGGACAAGAAGATCAGAGGATTGCTCAAACCTATGATCATCTAGTCCTGAGTATTAACAGGATAGCAAGCTTTCCAGCAGCTCAAGGAGCTGTTTTACTATAAAACAGCTCCCAGTGAAGCCAGAAATTCTGTGGAAGCAAAGAGTCAAAACCTTGGCTTGCATCCACGCTTCTTGTACCATGTTCCTGACCCTGAACTCGGGACTCTGCCCTTGGACTATGCTGGTATTGGACTTCGGACTCTGACCCTGGGCTACGCTGTGTATCGGACTTTGGACTTTGACACTGGACTTCATTCTGTGAGTTGATTTATGGACATTGGTTTTGCATTCTTGGTATTCTTGACCCTGGACTGGCTTATCGGACGTTGGCTGTTGTTACCCCCGGGAACGTGACAGGTACCTCCAAATGCCAGATGCAGGGGAGGGGGATCAGGAGACAGGGATCTTGTGGTCTCGTGTCCTCTCAGAGGCATCTGGTGGGGCCACTGTGAGATACAAGGATCTGGACTAGATGGGCCCTTGGCTTGATCCAGCAGGCCTCTTATGTTCCTATCTGGAGATGCAAGGAGATGATGCTGAGATTCTCTGCATAAAAACATTATGTACTGAGCTATGATAATAATAACTACATGCTGCCAAGTCAGCTAGCTGAATAGCTCAATAGTTTATGGCAACCCTTTCCAGGGGTTTCCTAGGAGTAGAGTACTCACAAGTGGTTAACATCCCTTTCTTCTGGAGACACCATGGGAATATGCAGCTTGCCGAATGCTGCACAGACCACATCTTCTGGGGAGCATCAATAGGAAGTCAAACTCTCTACCTTTGGCTCCAAGGCCAGGTATTCAGCCCACAGAGCTATCTAGCCATCAGACAGAGCTATCAAACTCCCAGACAGCCTGGAGACTTTAAGAGAGGATAGGTTGAAACTGTGGGTAGGTTCGCAAGGAAATTAAAAAGGCACCCACACTGGCAGAGAGATGTATGGATCACTGATGAAACTATTTGGGTTGAGAAAAAGACTGTATCTGCACCTGTTTCTATTCAGATTGAGCCATCCTTCCCTTTTAGGACCTGCCATGCACCTTTCTGGCCCAGCATTAGGCATGCATTCTTTTTGGCATGCTTATTATTTAGACTGTTTAACTGGCTGACGACAGCCTCCAACGGCCTCAGATTAAAACTGTCATCCTGGCCCCAGATTCAGAGGGAGAGAAAAAGTAGGGCGGGAGGGGAGAATGAGGGAAGGGAAGCAAGAAAGTAGGAAGGGAGAAAACTGAATAGCACCAAACAGAGGAAGAGATGAGTGATAAATAATAAAAAATTCCCTTCCCCTGACCGTTTGCAGATGATCAGGAGAAATGCTTTAAAAATAGCTAACAAGGTGCTGTTGGAAAATATTTCTGCCCCAATCCCAGAACCTTTCTAGCCCAATCTGGCTCATACCCAGCCAGTCTGGATAGGCCCTAAGTGTAATCACCTGTTAGTTCATGGAAATGGACTGATATCAATTTAATTAATAGCTGTGTTTAAACTTTAAACAAGGATCACACAACAACACAAAAGCAGAAAGAATGGACTGTCATGCACAATTTTAAGTGGATGTTGAGCGTTGCTAGGTTTTATATTTTTATGGTTTCCTAAAGCTTCTATTGCTTATCTATTTGATCAGGTTTTTTTAAAAAAACAAACCAGTTTCTTTAAAAAGATTCCTGACTGCCATCCAAAACTGTACATTGTACTCTTGTGTTAAAACCAAGACATTCTTAAATATGTACAGGCTATTTTTATTTCCCTCTATTCAGAGGCCTCGCTCGGAAATACATTTGGATGCCCTAAAAAAAAAAAAATTCACCAAAAGAAGAAGTTTTCTATTTGTGCTTTTTTAGAGAGCAGCTTTCAAGAAAATCATATGGTTTTAAAGCCCTTGACATTTCCAAAGCAGGAGGAGCACCCTTCATAAACACTATTCAACCCGGTTGAAAACAACAATTTCACACTGACTGTATCTTTCTCTTGAGATTTCAAGTGAGCTTTGCAGTTCCCAGTCTCAAATCCCTGGATGCAAAGTTTGAAACTTGAAAGATGCTTACGTCTTCCGTGGAGGCAGACATCAATCATTAATTACACTCGATCTTTGGAGGTATGCAAGTGTCGAATCAGTTGCAGCAAATTATATACTGTATACATATTACATGTAATATTTTTCGGAGAGAGAGAGAGGGAAACTAATGAAATCCAGACAATGCTCAGCCATGATGAAGAGAAGGCATGCTGTGTGTAAATAATCTATTCTAATCTATGCTTTAAATGCAGCATGTTTGGAAATATAAATGCGCTGGGATTCTCGATGTTCAATATCGTCGTGTCAATTTGCATATCATCTCGTCTCTCCTTTCAAGTTGCAGAGACCAACAGCTGGGACTTGTCAGGAGAAGGGCAGAGGGAATACTCCGAGGGGCATCTGAGGAGCTGTGTCAGCTTATCTCTCGCATTCGCTGAGAAATGTAATTGCTGGAGATGCCATTAAGAGGGGGCTGCGAAGATGTGCAACGGCTGCTTAATTTTCCACATAACAGTAATGGCACAATATCAGGGAAGAGTAGGGCGACAAAAAAAAATGTGCTGATTATGCTCTTGGAACATCTCCCTTCTCCGCTTTGCCCCTGCAGATCTTCTCAGATCTGATGTATGTGCAGTTAAGGGAACAATAGGGCTTTGTAGTCGGTGTCTAGTGCTGTCCTTCATCGCTGGTGTCCTCAACTCCCAGTTCTCTTTGCTTTTAGTACAGCTCTTGAGTTTTCTCAGTCCTTGCAACTTCCTTGAGGTCCTCTTCTTGGCAGGAGCGATTGCTGAAATTGACTCTGGGAGCGCAGGGAAAGTGGAAGAAAAAAGAGTTATTTAAAATCTGGCCTGACTTTGGCCCAGTGTCCCATATCTTCCGGAAAATCAACAGCGCTTGCTTCTAAAGGGATGTGTACGGGGCTCTGCTACGAAAGAGTTTGAGTGGGCAGTTTGCAAGGAGAGGGTAAGAGGAAGAAACAACAAAGCCTCATGTCTCGCTACTGGCCAAAATAAAAGAGCAGAAATAGCAGGCATGAATTGATCGAGTGACTTGTTCCAAAGCTTGGAAGGAGCGATTATTGGAAGGGATGGTTGTTGTGGATTTTGGAAGCTTGTCAGTTTGAAACTACTTTTCAGGACTTTAGCTGCGTATGTTTCTGTTAAGTTCTGTAAAATGTGAGGGGTTGGAAAAATAGAGTAACTGTTGCCCTGTAGAAAAAGGAACAGCCCTGGAAGAGGAGTTTATCTCTACTAGACAGTCTGAAGAAGGAATTCCCTTTACTGCCATCATTTTCATGGTTTCGCCCTTTTGGGAAATCTGAGCTTTGCTCTTGTGTAGCACCTACACACAAGTAAGGCCTTTCCTTCTTCACACCCATCACTGAAAACAGGAAGAAGGTGGCAACAGAGGAGCAGGGCTAGGAACTGCCTAAGTCAATTACATTTCTGGTATGTGTGAGTGTGTATGTTCTTAGCTTCACAAAGCAAAAGAGACACTAGTTTTGTGCAATGATAGTTTTGTGCAAATTATATTTTGCACAAGTTTCAGAGAGCAGGGCCAAAAGCAAGGGAACACCCAACCCCACCAATTTGTTGTCTCAGGGAGCAATGCAGCATCTCAAAGCAGTTGACAAGGTTTTCAATGGGGTGTCTTGTCCTTATTTATTTATTTATTTATTTATTTATTTATTTATTTATTTATTTATTTATTTATACTCTGCCTATCTAGACTGAAGTCTACTCTGGGTGGTTTTTATGTTGAGAGGCAGAACTGTATTTGCAGCATCCTCAAACAAAAAACACAACACCTATTTGTCCGGCTTAATCCAGTCCTTATGGTCTGTCACTCTCTGCTAAATTAATCCCAGTTATAACAAAGATGAAGTCAACAACAGAAGAAAGTGTTTAGTACTGAAAGCCATCTGTCCCTCCCCCCGTGTGTGTGTGTGTGTGTGTGTGTGTGTGTGTGTGTGTGTGTGTGTGTGTGTGTGTGTGTGTGTGTGTGTGTGTGTGTGTGTGTGTGTGTGTGCGCACCCTCAAATCAATCCCAATTTAGGGTGACTCTTTCCAGGGTTCTCTCAGTATAGAATAACCAGAAATGGTTAACCATTCCTTTGTTATGGGGGGTGCTCTGGGAATATTGTGCAGCTTGCCCCAAGTCACCTAGGCTTGCTCTACTCACAGGAAAAACAGTGGGGAAGGGGACTCCCAGGATAGACAAGTCTAAATTGTTGTATGTATGTATGTATGTATGTATGTATGTATGTATGTATGTATGTATGTATGTATGTATGTATGTATGTATGTATGTATGTATGTATGTATGTATGTATGTATGTACTTATTTATTTATTTATTTAATACCCCGCCTATCTGGTCATTGCGACCCCGTCCCACATTGATAACAACTCAGTCACATTTGATATGTTTCAATTCACACTCCTCTCTTTATTTAGATTAAGCATCCTTCAGTCTCGAGAGACTATGGTAATGTGCTCTGTATGGAGGACTTGGAACATCATCTAGTGTGGCTGAGAAGGCCAATTCGAGAGTGACAATCCCTTCCACAGAGGACGAGATGGCTGGACGGTGTCATCGAAGCGACCAACATGAATTTGACCCAACTCCAGGAGGCAGTGGAAGACAGGAGGGCCTGGCATGCTCTGGTCCATGGGGTCACGAAGAGTCAGACATGACTTAATGACTAAACAACAACAAAAACCATAACAACAGGTAAATAGTAAGGAAAATTGATCCAACTGATCTGACCATACGTGCACAGCAATGGATGAATCTCACTAAGAATAGTACCTCAGGCCCATGGGAGCCCTATTCTGTTGTTACTTATTCATTTCCTATCAAGAATATCCGTTTTTATAATAAAGAACAGCAGCAGCCTTGCTAGAGCTGATCAACAAGTCTGAAATCTTAAAAGCCAGATCATCCCAATAGTTTGAAATATGGGCAGCTTTCTCACAAGAACTTCAGTTGAGCCAAACCTCTAACTAGAAGGCCTATCAAGCTACCTATATGAAGCCAAAACACGTGAAAAACACTCAGCCTGAGAGACATGGATACAAAAGCCCTGTTCAGGCTTTCAAAAAAGGTTAATTCAAAAACAGAATCAGGGCAAATGTTGGAGGCCCATGAGTTAACCCAGCTCTGTCTCCACATGAAGAAAGGCAGCCTGGAGATGGGGCAGTTCACTCCTCATGGAACCTCTTCACACCATCAGGACCCCTGACTTGTTGATTTCCCCAATAATGCAGAGACTGTGTGTGGCAGAAGCTTTCCTTTTCAGGCTTTTCATTTCTCTGTGGAGACAGTGAGAGTCAGAGAGAAAGAATTCTTTACCTGCTCATGCTTTCAATGCGACCTTTTTAAAATCCCTGAATAGGACTGTTCTGTCATGGAGTGGATACTATAAGATTAAAAAAAAAAAATAGAGGAAAAAATGGGATTCCTTTTAGAGCTCCATTCGGTGTTAGAAAACCAAGTCATAGTAATTTCCATGTTGAATTGTGCTTTATGATCAGGCCGTTCTCCAGTGACCGGAGCATAACATCACAAGACGTACAGATTGCGTAACATGTGAACGCATCCTTTAAGGGTGTGCTGCATATCCCACAATAAAGATGTGCACAGAGTTTGCCCTACTAGCTGCAAAGCATATCTGAGTTCAATTACTGTAACAAAGCGCCCTCTTCCATGATCATCTTCCAGAGATCATGTTAAAAAGACGAAAATAGACCTGTTCCTGAACTACTCTCGTTGAAACTTTGCTTTCTCTTGCCCGGAGATTCCAGAGATAAAGGTAGTGATTATTGGAGAAATATTTCGGCGTACACTAAAATGTCTGCCAGCTGCCGGAAATTGGATGTGCCTCGGTCGTTCTGTCATTCAGACATCCTCGACGGAGCTTTTAATCCTATATAACAATCCTGATATTTTGTCTCGCACTATCAACTTTTTCATCTCGCGTCGTTAATAGCTAATTCCCTACATTCCACCACAGCTCAGTTGTGCAGTAAACAATGTGCTGCCGGTGGCCAAGAGGGAAGCGGTAACAATGTTCTTTTAGCATGTGGTGCGGAGAATGAGAGAGATTATCTTGAAAAGCACAATGGGGTAGCTTTGGAAGTCATCCCAACATGACTGGATTAACAGATATGAGGCACTCGGTGGAACTGTAATTTGGGCTCACTCTGACTTGTTTGCTACACCCTCCTCTTTGCTGTGTAATTTAGTATTTTTTTAATACAGTTGGAAACAACACAAGTTCATTTGAAGAGTAAATCTCACCTACCCAACACAGAATGGCCCCATGTCTTTGCAATGTCCCCAGATTAGAACGTTCCTTAGTAAGGTAAAGGTTCCCCTTGACATTTAGTCCAGTCGTGTCCGACTCTAGGGCGCGGTGCTCATCCCCGTCTCCAAGCCATAGAGCCAGAGTTTGTCTGAAAAAAGTTTCCGTGGTCATGTGGCCAGCGTGACTAGACATGGAACACCATGGCCTTCCCACCTAGGTGGTACCTATTTATCTACTTGCATTTTTACATGCTTTCGAATGGCTAGGTTGGCAGGAGCTGGGACAAGCGACGGGAGTTCTCTCCGTCCCGTGGATTCGATCTTACAACTGCTGGTCTTCTGACCCTGCAGCACAGAGGCTTCTGCGGTTTAACCCACAGTGCCACCACATCCCTAGCAACAAAGTGCCACCAACTAGAGTGTTGTATCTCATCAAGTACAACCTCACTTTAAGGAATATTACAGATTGCTTGGATCTATCCGGGTCCTGGCTATCTGAAACACCGCTTCTCGCTCTATGAACCTGTCCAGGAATGAAGATCACCAGGAGATGCCTTTTTCTCTGTCCCACCACCTTCAAAGGTGTGCATGGTGGGGACATGAAAGAGAGCCTTCTGTGTGGCTGCTCCCAGCCTCTGGAACTCCCTTCCACATGAAGCTAGGTTGGCTCCATCTTTGCTGTCCTTCTGCAAGCAGGCAAAGCCAATTTTCTCTTCAGGCAGGTTTTTTCCTTGGTGACTGGTGGTCTGAGAGAGCTTTTTTTAAAAAAAAATGGATTGTTGGGCTCTGTTGTTGTTTTAAATGTGATTTTAGTATTGATATTATTGATCTTTTTAAATAGAATTCTTTTTTTCATATTTGTATAGTCATTGGTTGTAGACTTTAAAGGTTGTATTTTAATTGTTGAAAGCCGCCTTGGGTCCTTTTAAGGAGAAAGGCAGTGTAAACATATTTGAAATAATACATAAATAAGTAAATATTATGAGTCTTATTCAGGACAATACTAATCAGAACACAACAAAGGAACCAGAATAATTAGCCCCCACCTGCAAAAATAGATTAGATGAAGCTACCATGCTCATTTCCCTATCCTGAATTGTCACTTCTACCCCGCCGTTCTCCCTGTAAAGGAACTCTATGCCCTGAATAGTCCTACTCTCCATTATTTCTCTCCTCACCTTTAAAATATGTTTCTTTAGAAAGAGATGAATTGAGAGCCCACGGGTTGTTGGTGGGAAACATTAAGGTCTTCTTAATTAGAAATAGAAAGTGCTCCCTAATTTCCTCGTTGTCATTAATGTTACTTTCTCAACATAATGAAGCACCACCTAGAAGGACTTTTCAAGCCCTCCTGAGATTCTTTACCTCCAGCTGAGAAAGAGAGGGAAAAAGAGAGACAGAGAGAGAGAGAAGGGCCAAAGAATGAAACTGAGAAGAGAAAGCAGCAGAGATAAAACACATACAGAAGTTCCAGAGCACGTCAAAAGAATCAGAGCTCCTTGCCATGTGTGAGAATCTTCGATGAAATCTGGAACATTCCCACATGTCAATAATTCTATTGTCCCTTTGTAGACTCGCTTCCCATGCTCATCCTATATAGAATATTTTCACTGAGGCAATTCAAAGTACCATTCATGTACTAATGAACCTTTATCCCTTTGTCTACTTTGGGTATCCTCATCTGAAGGTATTAAAATACTGTCGTTTTTATGTGGCGTCAAGTTGACTCTGACTCCTGGAGACTCTATGGATGAGTGATCTTCAAAATGTCCTCTCCTCAACAGCCCTGCTCAGCTCTTGTAAATGCACACCTGTGGTTTCCTTTAGGGACTCTGGCTATCTCGTCTTTGGTCTTCCTCTTTTCCTGGTGCCTTCAGCCTTTCCCAACGTTATTGTCTTTTCCAGAGAATCCTGCCTTCTCAAGATGTGCCCCAAGTAGGGCAGCCTCAGTTTCAACATTTTTTGCCTCCAGAGATAGTCCAGACTTGATTTGATGTAGGAAACACTTGTTTCCTTTCTGGCGTTCCAAGATATCAGCAAAGATCTCCTCCAGCACCACATTTCAAATGAACGCATTGTTTCGGAGTCACTTTTCTTAACTGTCTAGCTCTCACACCAGTACATGGTGATTGGAAATGCAAGATTGTGAATGATCTTGGTCTTGGTCTCCAATGATACTTCCTTATACTTGATGATTTATTTTTTTAGTTCCTTCATTGCTGCCCTTCCTTGTCCTTGAGTGGAATTCTTTAGATCAGATATGAGGACCATCTTTCCTGTTCTCCATTTGCCAGCAATTCAGGACCACCACCTCTCTGAGGCTTGCCTCTGTCCTCTGCTTTCTCAATACTGGAGCAGTTGAAGAAGTGGGTCTGTAGAGTTTTGCATGGATGTATGAATCATGGGAATAGTGTGGACCTGTGTACAGTTGGTCCACTGTATCCACAGAATCAGTATCCAGAGTTTCAGTTATCCACAGCCTGGAGAGAGAGAGAGAGAGAGAGAGAGATCTTCAGCCTGTGGATAACTGAAAATGTGGATACTTATTCTGTGGATACAGTGGACTGACTGTGCACTGTATACAGTGGTGCCTCATATAACGAGTGCACTGTACAATGACGAATTCACATAGCAATACCTTTTTTGGGATCGCTAATGCGAAGGCATACTGGTAGCCCCAATGGGCAAAACTCGCATTGCGAAGATCAGTAAGCGTTTCGCTTACCGATCTTCGCATTGCGATGTCAGGAAATCAGCTGATCGGCAGTTCCAAAATGGCCACCGCGCAACCCAAAATGGCTGCGCGCAGCATTTTTGCGCCCTGCCCTTGCTTACCGAGGGCGCAAAAATGGCTGCCAGATGGGGGAAACTTCACTAAACGGTGAGTACAGAAGCCATTGGAACGCATTAAACAAAGTTCGATGCATTCCAATGGCATTTTGTGTCCCGTTTAGTGATGTTTCCCCATAGCAACGGTTAATCCGGAACGGATTAACCTCGCTATGCGGGGCACCACTGTATATATAGGTTTGCACAATCACAGTTTTCAGCTTCCACGGGGGGCGGGGCATGGAACCAATTCCCCTTGGATATTGCAGTCTGACTGTAGTTGAAAGTGAGTGGGTTGCAAGCTTCATGTGGGTTGTATATGACAACAGAGACATGTTCCCCACATAGTTAGCCCCGAGCCCTTGACATCTCAGTCCATACACTGAAAGTGATTCCTCACCTTGCCTTAGATTCCTGGATCCTTTCTTTTAGATTCCATCACCTTTCACAAAGGCTTTAAACACAGCCCATTCATCTATCAAACACTGGATTTACAATATTGAATAGCCAGTCATCAAAAACAGTGCCCAATTCTGCGCTCCGGATTATGCAGAGTTAAAGTTTTGGCCAATGCCTTAAGAACATAATGGGCTCCTATTTAAAACATTGAACCACATGTGTCTCTCAGAGTCCTCTCCTGCATCTTCTTTTCCATCAAGCTTTCTACCTGATGCAGCTGCATTTGCTGACTCCTTCTGCCCTTTCCCTTCCTCTCCCCCCCCCCTCCAAGCTTATCTCGGTAAGGACTGTCGAGCAATCTCGGCAAAGAAGAAAGAGGAGCTGAATTGAACTGACAGCTAGTGTTTCCATCAGATAAACTAAAGTTCAAACAAGTAGAACTCTTTTGCTTTTCAAAAGCCTTAGCTTGCCTGACGTTTCTCTCCTGCCATAAAGACCTTTCCATTAGCTCAGAATCACTGTCACTTCCTTTGTTTACAGAGTGAGGAGCAGTTTGTTCCATGACACGAATTTTTCCCACCCAAGAATAAATAGCTTGGATATTGGTCGAGAGTTGCCCAGTGTACCAAAGGGAAACACACATGGACTCTCCTTCTGCATATCCACCTGCTTCTTAAAAATGTTTTTAAAAATCTGAAATCCAAAATCATATTTCAGGCCCAATTCACTCTACGTAGCCTATGTATGTAGCATGAATTGAAATGGAGCCAACACCTAGAGTTTTGCAGGTTTTCTGGATTACAGCTGTCACAATTCCCCATTCCATCTACCCTGCAGACACCTGAACGAACACCAGATAGTGATTCCCTTGGGAGGAAGGCCTCATGTGGAAGCCTTTGAGGTTTAACTAGGCCTAGCTCCTCTCAATACTTTTGCCATCTCATGAGAAGAGAAGACTCCCTGGAAAACACCCTGATGTGGGGAAAGTGTTAAGGCAAGAGGAGAAGGGGACAACGGAGGACGAGATGGTTGGACAGGGTCATCGAAGCGACCAACTATGAATTTAACCCCACTCCAGGAGGCAGTGGAAGACAGGAGAGCCTGGTGTGCTCTGGTCCATGGGGTCACGAAGAGTCGGACACGACTTAACAACTAAATAACAACAAAAGCTGCTCTCAAACTTTCTATTCAAAAGGGAAGCCAGCACTTGGGGCAGGAAAAGGAAGCCTGGGTAGAGCTATAGGCCTAGCTAAAGATCAGATCCTTCCAGACTCTATTTGTAGTCCAGAAAATTTGCAAACCTGATCCTTTAAAAATAGAGCAGTCTGAGATTTCGGGTACTGTATATAATAATACAGTGGTGCCCCGCATATCGAGGTTAATCCATTCCGGATTAACCTTCGCTATGCGAAAACATCGCTGTACGGGGCAGGAAAAGCCTATTGGAACGCATTAAACTGAGTTTAATGCGTTCCAATAGGCGCCAAAACTTACCCCTCCAGCGATGTTTTCGCGGTCCGGCGGCCATTTTGGAGCCGCCGAACAGCTGATCGGCGGCTCCAAAATGGCCACCGGATGACCCGAAATGGCCCCCTGTCAGTGTTTTCGCGCCCTCCCCTTGCTTACCGAGGTCGCGAAAACGCTGTGGGGGGCCATTTTGGGTCATCCGCGGCCATTAAAATGGCTGCGGACGACCCGAAATGCCCCCCCGCAGCGTTTTCGTGACCTCGGTAAGCAAGGGGAGGGCGCGAAAACACTGACAGGGGGCCATTTCGGGTCATCCGGTGGCCATTTTGGAGCCGCCGAACAGCTGATCGGCGGCTCCAAAATGGCCGCCGGACGCCCCAATTGTCGGAAAGCGAGTGCGGCGATTGGGGCAGCTCCGTATAGCGATCCCCAAAAAGGGATCGCTATACGGATTCTTCATTATATGGTGCGCTCGTTAAGCGAGGCACCACTGTAATTCCACTCTCTTCTGTCTTTGTTGTCCTGAATCTGGACAACCAATCAGTGAAGAGAATTCAGCGGAGGGACACCAAAATAGTAGAGTCTAGAAAACAGGCCTTCAGAATGTGTTTGACACAGTTATATAGAATACTTTGTCCAATTTCAGGCATCTTGTTTTAGGCATGACCTCAGTAAAGTGGAATGTGTTCAAAGTGGGGTCACCAGAAAGTCCAGGAATCTGGAAGCCAAGCCCCATAAAGAACGTCTGAGATGGTGAGATTTCTACAGTATTACAGCCAAGGCTTTGCTCATGATCTGAATTCAATCCCAATGGGCTCAGGAAGCAGACTCAAGGTTGACACAGCCTTTCATCCTTCTGAAGTCAGTAATTTGAGTATGGAGGCAATGTGTAGCCTGCAAAATTAAATTATAAACTGCCCAGAGAGTCCTTTAAACCAGTGGTCCCCAACTTTTTCTGAACTGTAGACCAGTTAGGGGGGGTGGGATCCATGTGTGAGGGTGATGGGGGACCCCCTCCACACATGGGTGGGCATGGCACATTTGCAGATGGGCGTGGCGTGCTCACATGCATGCATGGGTGAGCAAGGCGCACTCACAGGTGGGCAGGGTGCACTCGCATGCTTGTGTAGGTGGGCGTGCTCACGGGTGAGTGGGGTACACGCATGCACATGCATGTGAGCACATCATGCCCACCCATGAAGACACCATGCCCACCCACGAAGGCGCCCGGTCACCCACTCATGGGAGCGGGAGATCTGTCTCCGCAGCCCAGTCCTGAAAAGCCCACGGGCCGGCCCCGGGCCACGCACTGGGGGTTGGGGACCCCTGCTTTAAGCACTTTGGAGTGGGTATATTAGCGGCACACTTTTGCTTTTATCACAGTAAACCAATTTCCATAGCAGATATATTATATTAACTTTTTGTGAAAAGAAAAAAACCCTGTTCCTGCTCAATTTTGATTTAAAATATTTGTACTTCGTTTTTGTGTTTATTTTAAATTTTTAAATTATGATTTGTTTATTGGGGCCTTTGGGGGGATTAAAAAGGGACTGGATATTTGCAAAAGGGAGGAGAAGAGCTGTAAGGTTTTCTTGAAAATAAAGAAAACAGGGCGTCATGTCAAAAAAGTTTGGGAATCGGCGGTCTAAAACGAAAATCACTCGCTTGTGGAGCTGAGACTTTAGCATCCACTGGGACTTCTTCAAGTTTAGCTATTTGCAAGGTCATGATGGGAAAGGGGAGGAAAACCCCCTGCCATGAAAACAGAGTCCTTATCACAAGCAATTTCCCCAAAACAGCATAAGCAAATTAAAATGAAAAGAATGTGCCAGTGAGCTGTAACAGAGCCTCATTCCTCTATCAACTGAGGATGAATTATTGTGAGTGTACATTGATCCATCACCACATTCTCCAGTTCAGCAAGCTCAAACAGAGAGTTTAAAACCGGAGGTATTCTGCAACAAATGGTACACATTGCCTTCATGCTCAAATAAAACACAGCACGTGGGCTGTCCGGGCTAAAGTAGAATGGCAGCTAACCATTGCTCAGTGTGTATCAGGCAGGGGTGTGTTTTTTGGAGGTAGGTGCATGAAAGGTTCTTAGGAAAAAGAGAGTATAGGTGTTAGCTGGACCAAAGTAATTGTTCTGGATCATAGAATAATGGCGTTGGAAGGGGCCTATAAGGCCACTATGTCCAACCCTCTGTTCAAGGCAAGGATCCAAATCAAAGCAGATCTGAGAGATATTTGTTCAATTTTTTCTTGAATGCCTGCAGCCTTGGAGCACGCGCCACCTCCCAAGGTTATGGGTTCCATTGTTAATAGTCTCTAATAGTCAAGATGTTTTTTTCCTGAAATTCAGCCTAAATCTGGCTTCCTGTAGCCAGTTTGAGAAGGAGCCATTGATAAACCCTCTCCGGGTATAATTCTGTAACCAGCTGTATTCTGCAACCCGACAGTTGGTCTATCTAACCCATACCCTTATTTATTTATTTATTTATTTATTTATTTATTTATTTATTTATTTATTTATTTATTTATTTATTTATTTATTTATTTATTTATTTATTTATTTATTTATTTAATATAGCTTGTTAGTCAGAGTATCAGGGGGCACTTTGGCAAGATATATTACTGTGGTGCCCAAGCCTCCCTAAGGAGAGCTTAGCACTTGGTCAGAGAGTTCGACAGGCCACTTACCTACAATCCTTTGCGCTGGGGCAAGTCCCAAGACTTGTGTAGTGTAAGCTCCTTGAAGTGGTATGACCTTAAAAGAACACTTTACTTTTACCCAGTACTGCCACATGGGTGTTGTAATTCCTTAGAATTCACAACAGCTCAGTCAGGTAGGACTCTTAAAGACTGTGGCCCTCTCCACTCCCTGGATTTAGCCAGGCCACGCTGTTCAACAGACCAGTCTTTTTGTAAGAATTTTTATAATTATTTTTTAATTAGAAAAATAGAGTTTCATAGAATCAATTTATATTGCTCAAGCTTTAGCATAAAGAACATATCCAAAGATTATTACAGTTAAATAAAATAAATAATCCTCGTTAAAAAAAACTACTAAGCTGGGCTAAGGTGGGCTAGTCCCACTTCCTTCTTTCTCTCCACTTACATAGTTTCTCCTTCAAGCCACATGCTCAAACCATCAAGTTCTTTTTCTCTCCCATCATCAAACTTCTCCCACATAACCCATCATCCATTTTCTACATTCTCTAACTCCTCCCTTCTTCTTGACACTTCATGCCTGTTAACCAATTAGCCTCAAGGGGTTGTAACATCTTCCTTCTCCCTCAATTCCCATCAAAATCCAAGTGTTTTATCTCTTCTCCAATTAGCTCGGAATGTTGAGCCTTCCACTAGGTTCCTTGTCTAACCTTCAGCTTTATCTCAAACCATGCTATACTGATCTTCACATAAACACTCTCATAGCACTTAGAAAAACACATTCAAATGTCTCTCAAATCATCTTCACACAAAACCCATCTGGCTCCATCTTACATTTCTCTGACTACATATCCCACACTGCTTCAACTCCATCACAGTTACATCTACTGCATTCCTACCATCTACCAGGAAAGATACTTGATTAAAAAAAATATGAGATAAGAATAGTCTGGCAGGATTTGTTCTTCAGAAATCCATGTGGGCTTCTAGTTATTATTGCACTGAAGAAGCTAACATATCTCTGCTTAAAAAGTTATCTTCCTTATGAACTAGAATATCAGTTCTTTTTGCCATTTCAGCAGGCTATTTCTGGCAAAAGGCAGACATGTTAGGGGTTGTAACAACCCTGTGAATGACCAGCGTGCCATATTGTGGCTGGTGTAAATCTCCATTAGTTTCATCCTTGCCTGTAGAGGTAAGAAATTGCAATCTCTGTGGTGCAGTAATAAACTCCATCTATAGTAGGCCCAAATGTGTGGGGATTTGGTGATTCAACACGTATATAACTGCCATTGATCTGAATGAACCTCCTCTAGTAGTGACTTACTACTGGTCCTCTAAATCTCAAGAAACTACTCATGCTAGTTGAGAGTTTCCCCTTCAAGGAATAGCAAGTCAGAATGCTCTGAGGTCTTGAGCTACTACAGTGGTGCCTTGCTTAACGATTACCTCATGAAACAACAAAACTGCTTGACGATTAGGTTTTTGCAATCACTTTTGCGATCGCAAAACAATGTTCTAATAGGAAAAATTCGCTTCACGATGATCAGTTCCCTGCTTCAGGAACCGATTTTTCGCTAGACGACGATTTTAAAACAGCTGATTGGCGGCTCTAAAATGGCCACCTGCTGTGCAAAATAGCTCCCCGCTGTGCTTTAGGACGGATTCCTCGCTATACAGGCACCGGAAAATGGCCGCCCTATGGAGGATCTTCACTTTACGATGAGGTATTTAGCCCATTGTAATGCATTGAACCAGTTTTCAATGTATTTCAATGGGCTTTTTAAAATGGGTTGTCTTTGAAGAGTCAAAATAATAAAAACAACCCAACCACTCTGACAATTGCTTTGTGTTTGGACGAGAAGTCATTATTAATGGGGGGAAAAAGGAATCAGCTTCTGGGATGGTTATCATAGGTTTTTTGGGCTGTTTGGCCGTCTTCTTGAGGTTTTTCTTCCTAATGTTTCACCAGTCTCTGTGGCCAGCATCTTCAGAGGACAGGAGTCAGACCTCTGTGCTCTGGTGCAATTTGTGGGATAGTTGAATATTTATAGCTGTGGGATCAGCTTTTGTCCTTTTCAGGAGATTGGGTAATTATGATGATCAGCATGTGGGTGTATTGTTGTGATAAGGGGGAGAGATGATCTGTCACTGTGATTGATGGGTGTAGTTAGCTGGTCTTTTGTGTGCAGTGATCGCTGGTACTTGTGGCTGGGTAGAGTTCATTGACCTTTTGCAGGCTGTATTTTTCAGTGCTGGGAGCCAGGCTATGTTGAGTTTTAGACTTTCTTCTTTTTTGTTGAAGCTCTGCTTGTGATCAGCTATAAACACTCCTATCCCACAAACTGTACCAGAGCACAGACAGAGTTCTGACTCCTGTACTTTGAAGATGTTGACCACAGAGACTGGCGAAACATTAGGAAGAAAAACCTGAAGAACACGGCCAAACAGCCCAAAAAACCTACAACAACAATCGGACCCCAGCCATGAAAACCTTCGAGAATACAGCTTCTGGGATGTTCACTTCCTTCGTGTCATTTAGTGAATGGTAGTGAGTACAAGAGGGGATCCTGTAGACCATCTTGACTGCTGCCATTGGTGTTGTCAACCTTCGGGCTTCCCATTGCTATGTACAGTTTGGCATCCTTTTTCCTACCGGCAATGTGGGTATGATATTGTGTAGCATTATCAGGCCGTTTCCTAGCTTTTTAAACTATGGATTACAGTAATACAGTATCAGGCAATCATAAACTAGAGGGTTTTTGTGTGTGTAGTATAAGCAAATATTGACCATCCATTGCTCAAGCCACTGCTCTTACTGTTTCATCTGTGCAAGAGTGTGTATCGCAGAGATGACAACTTGAATGAAAAAAAATGTATGTGGAGAGTAGTAGTCAGTTTGTATTAATATATGTGCCTTTGCCATGCCTATACCTTATGTACCTTTACCACTTTTGCAGGAGTTATGCAGCATGCTGTACCTATTTGGAAGACAGAGTTCAGCATCTTAGATTGTCTGGAGGAGATTCACTGCATCTCACAAACCGGGGTCAACAGCCTTCATTGCCCTCAGTTGTTGTCTCTTGCTTGCCAATGTCTTACTTTGTAGCCTGGGCACAGGATTATATCCCGAGAACATATTAGATGGCATGTGCCTTACTATATAGCTACATATTATGGCTTTCCATCTTTATCTCTGTAATCTCTTGTAATCCCCTGGTGGCCTTTTTGTTTTAAGCATCTGGAAAGCCGTATGGTTAGGGAGAATTAAGGTGGTGGGCAAATAAAACACTCCCTTTCCCTTGTGTGGGTGTTCATATTAAAAAATGCTTTGCTGGAACATTAACTTTTGGGGTGGAGATTAAAGATTGTCCTTATTCCTTAAAATTGGGTTCTTAAAACTCCTAGATACAAATTGTCATTTTCAGGAATTGAAAGGTTTTGTTACTCAACAAGAGAATGAGAGGTGTCTATAAATAGATCCCTGTGGAACGGGATGCACCAAAAAATCCCCTCCTCCCACCCTTCTGATCACCTTTGTTTTGCAGAAGAAACATCTGTGTGTCAGGTGGGTGCTTCTCAGACTGTAATAATGTTGTCAGCATCATCGCAGAAATGGCAAAAAGGTATTATTTAGGGTGATGCACTTGCACGTTAATCGGTGAGAGCTTCCGTTGGTTGGTGGTGCTGAAACCGAAAACAGAGGTGGTTAAAACGATGTCATCGTTCTGTCAAATGTGTCTGCAATTCTCCACATGCCTGCTGTTCTAAACCGCATAACGGAGCCCAATGTTCCAGAGTGACGGATACCTGAAAGCTGAAATACTTACTACCTTAGCAGAAATCATACTTTAGTGCAATCTGTTTCTTTTCGGATCTTCAGATACTAGTCAACCTATAAATATAACCGTTGGCCTATGATTTTGTGCTTTCTGATCAAGGGAAAGTGCCAACTGGGATTAGAAAACAACAGCGGCGGCAACAACAAGAACAACAAGAAGAAGAAGAACAACAACAACAACAACAACAACAAACAACAACACTGATTTCCATTTATTTAAGGAATAGTATGCATAAATAGTAGGTAGGGGCAACTTGTCTTCTCGAATTGCCTGTGGAAGCCATTTTACATCATGAGACTGTTCTGAAGATATTTTTCAAAGTCTGTGGCAAATGGGGATGTCACAAAATCTTCTTACGTTCTCATATTTCTTTCAAACAGGCTAGCTTGAAATGGTAGGGCAGCCTGTTGAGGATTCTTGAACCCTCAAAAGAGTATATACCTTCATTGCCAGAGTGAGGGTAGAAGCCCTCCTTCCCTTCCTTCCTTCCTTCCTTCTTTCCTTCCTTCTTGACAAAATAGGGCAGCATAAAATGAAGCCGTTTTCCACAAACGCATGCAAGTTGATTGGCCAGAAGACCACAATGAACATACACCCTACTCCTACATCTGCTAGCAAATTCAAGAAGGCAATACAGTGGTGCCTCGCATAACGAGCGCACCGTTTAACGAATCCGCATAGCGATGCAGATTTTGCGATCGCTAATGCGATCACATACAGATGTTTTATCGCATTGCGATGGGGAATAGCTGTTCGGCAGTTCCAAAATGGCTGCCAGAACACCCAAAATGGCCACCGGAACACCCAAAATGGCCGCCGGAACATGGGGAAACATCGCAGAACGGTGAGTTTTGGGCCCATTAGGAACGCATTAAACTTTTCCGGGCTTTTCTGTTCCGTTTAGCGATGTTTCCCCATAGTGAAGGTTAATCCAGAACGAATTAACCTCGCTATGCGGGGCACCACTGTATTTCTTAATTTTTTCCATTAACATTTTCAATAATGCAGGGCTTTTTTTTTTTTAGCCCTATGCTGGTCGGTCTTGGAAATGAGTAAATGTTCCCAAGCAAATAGTCTTTCCTACACCATAAATGGCATATAGGAAGATTTTCACAGCCACAGTTCCACGCTGGGGTTTTGTGGAGGCTCAGGACCAACCCATGGTGACTCCCTCGCCACTGCCCCCGGGCCCATGCTAGTATTTCCATGCTTGTCCAATGTGAAGGCTCACAAGCCAGAATCCTGATCCTTTTCTCCTTGACTTGCTTCCACTGCGATTCCACAATAATTCCCTAAGATGCCTTTCAGTGCTCTGGCAACTTTATGTATGGAGACCATGAGAAAAGATCCGGTTTCAGCATCGCCATTTCAGGAGATCTTTCCGAATGTTTGAAGCTAGCCAAGGAGTCTCCGTAACTGTGGATAAACAGTCTTAGTATAATGATTGTCAGTAGGGATGGGTGCAGAGCACAAACCAGAAAAAAAACCCACGTTGGGTTGGTTCGTAGTTTGGTTCATGACCTGGTTCGGGGATCCCCTTTTGCTGAATTAACCTCAGAGCTTCCTTTGCTTCAGCACACTGGGCTGCCCTTCCCATCTCATGTCTGCTGCCCCTGTTGCCTGCCATACCTGCTCCTACTGCCATGCCTCTACCACGGCTGCCACCACTGCCACTACCACTTCTACTGGGAGGGAGCCACACACTCAGAGGCAGTGGCCAGCTTCCCTACAAGGAGCCTGGTTGCTGCTGCCGCTTTGGAGCAAGGCACCCAGGGAAGAGTCAAGGCGGCGGTGCAACAAGAGCAGATTGCCACCTGGCACAACCCAAAGATATGAATCATGAACTGGTTTGACTTTCTGGTCGGTTCGTGGTGGGTCATGGTTCATGGCCAACCACAACCCAGGAACCATCACGCACCATTGTTTTTCAGGCTCATGCTTATCTCTAATTCTAAGTCATGTTGTTGTTGTTGTTTAGTCGTTTAGTCGTGTCCGAGTCCTCGTAACCCCATGGACCAGAGCATGCCAGGCCCTCCTGTCCTCCACTGCCTCCTGGCGTTGTGTCAAATTCATGTTGGTTGCTTCAATGACACTGTCCAACCATCTCATCCTCTGTCCTCCCTGTCTCCTCTTGCCCTCACACTTTCCCAACATCAGCGTCTTTTCCAGGGAGTCTTCTCTTCTCATGAGATGGCCAAAGTATCGGAGCCTCAGCTTCAGGATCTGTCTTTCCAGTGAGCACTCATGGTTGGTTTCCTTTAGAATGGATAGGTTGTGCCCTACCAAATCACAAATCCCATATTGACCTGGCTTGAATTGAACAGATTGGTATGAGGTCCAGCTCAAAGCATCCTGATTAGATTTGGTGTTGGAGTGAAGCAAACTTAATTTACAGATTGACTTGCATCTGGAACACAAATTGAACCAGATGAGACACAAATCATTTCAGCCTATTTCTTTCTATCTTCCTTTTTTTCTTTTCAACATCCAATTTTAACAGTGGCTCAGACACAATCCCCACAAAAGAGCTGTATGAAATTGGCCAGGCTTATTCCCCTCATTACAGTTTATCCTGTCTCTGAATTTCATGAACATTCACACAAAACTGAAAGCAAAAGACCTCTCGTTGTTTGGGTTTCCCTGGGAAATCAATGGGAGGTTTACAAACGACATCGATACGGGGCATAAATAGAATCGGATGGGGCAGAAACTGGTCTCAGTTCAGTTGAGAGACATGATTGGCCTCTGTAGTGGGTCAGAAGTGTGTGTACAGTGCTAACCCTAAGTACAACATTTGCCATTTGAGTTTCTGCTAATATCCCAGCAGTGTCAAAGCAGAGAAAAGTGTACCCTCTGCTACTGAAATATGGCTCCTCCCAAATGAGGAGATGAATATCAGACTTAGTGAGCAATGCACAGAAGTAAAGCAAAATGTGAAGTATGCTGCTTATATACCGCCCCATAGTGCTTCAAGCACTCTTGGGGCGGTTTACAAGTGAAGTATGCAGGCTACACATTACTCCCCCCCCCAGCAAGCTGGGTACTCATTTTACCCACCTCGAAGGATAGAAGACTGAGTGAACCTCGAGCTGGCTACCTGGGATTGAACCCCAGGTCGTGAGCACAGTTTTGGCTCCAGGACAGCAGTTTAACCACTGCACCACAAAGCTCTTCGGAAAACACAACAGACACCTTTTTCTGTACTCTCCACTAGACATGGGGAAAATAAAAAAAAACGGATTGCGATATTTGTCAGAAATCACTGATTCGTTAAATATTCATCCTTTCATATTTGTGGGTTCCAGAGACCCCAACGAATATGAAGGGATGAATATTACCCCATTTTTCTTTGTCCCTCATACGAAGAGAGGGAAGGCTAGCCTTCAGTCTCTTCCTATGGCTTTCCCATTCTGCCTACCAACCCACCGATCTCTTGACCAGTGAGCCAATAGACAGCCACCCACCCCCACAATCTGTCCCCTGCCCCCTTCCTCTCCCTACCTTAGCTGTTGCCCCCACGAATCAACAAATAAATCTGTGCTTCATTGGTTCATGGGGACAGCTTCGTGCTTTTGAGTCATCAACTTTTGGTGACTCACGAAGCAGGACGACTCGTCAAAATGGTGAGTCATCCCCATCTCTACTCTCCACATCTGCTGGTATCCACCAAGACCCAATAATATGCTTCGGTTTCCAAAAGTAGCAGAATCAGGGCTTCTTCTTTGGAGGCCATCTGAGGCCTCCTCATCAGGTTTTTGGGGTATGCCAGGGACTGCAAATGGGAGAAATGAACTGTGGCAAAAGAATGGGATCCAGCAGACTTGCCCATTAGATTCTGATCACATTTTTCAACAGTAATGTGTCAAAATCGGTTCTCCAGAATCTTTTCTAACTTTCTTAGATGTAAAGTTCAAAAGTTCTTGGCAAAATGGATTGACTGACTGATTGATTGATTGATTGATTGACTGATTGATTGATTGATTGATTGATTGATTGATTGATTGATTGATTCATTCATTCATTCATTCATTCATTCATTCATTCATTCATTCATTCAATTTCTATACCACCCATCTGGCAACCCAGGCCACTCTGTACAGTTTACATAATACCGTAAAAAACAAAATATAAAGATTTCTCCAGGTACCTCTTTCTTAGATCTGGTGGTGTTTTTGAGCTTTCCTTATAATTATGGGCAACTGACAATCCTGGCTTCTTCCCTTTTTTAAAATGTTACTCCTAGGTTCAGTGGTCTGCAGTCTGCCTGGCTGCCCATATATCTGAACTAGAAAAAAGACCATCCCATATTTCCCTGAATTATAATTGCAGTCCAGGCAGTCAGGAAGGCTCCAGGTCTCTGGAGAGATGATTGCACAATGAAAAAAACGGGCACTAACATACAGCTCTTGAATATCTCACTGCTAACGTAAGTGTGTGCCCAGTGTGGTGTAGTGGACAGAGATATGGTTGCCAACCTTGGACCCCCAGATGTTCTTGGACTAAAACTTCCAGAAGTCTTTAACACTCACTGTGCTTGCCAGGATTTCTGGGAGTTGTAGTCCAAGAACATCATCTGGAGACCCGAGGTTCGGAACCAGAGAAAAGTATACCACTGGAATAAAGTAATCGACCAGGACTCAGGCGGTGTGCATTTGATTTCGCTGGCTCAGCCATGGATACTCACTGAGTACAGAACTGCTAAAATCACTCCTTAAGTGTCCCATTTTCCTTGGAAAAGCCTACTGAGGCCCCTATACCTTATTTCTGACTTGACAACTGTTAACAAGGTAAGCTTGTTGTCCAGGCCCATGGAAATCTCTCTCCCTCGTACACACACTATTCCTTTGAGGGGAAAATACTTCCAAGTACATTCATTTAAACAACACTGGATGCAATTAGTTGCAATAAGAAGTGAACTACATTTTCTGCACAGCCCTAGTTTCCCTGCATGTTTGATTTGGAAGTATTTGGACCTTTGTAAGAGGAAGGCATGAGGCAGAAAAGCAAGCTACCAAAACGGTACCCCTTGTGCAGAGCGATGTCCCTTTTCTAGGTGGGCCTTTCTCGGAAGCAGTGTGAAGTGGGGGCTGTCAGGCGGCTTGCGGGAATAATCAGGCACCCGGCTCCATTGGTTGGAATGGATGAATGAGCTTGCACACAAATACCCTCCCCTGTCAGCCTGATGAACATGCTCTGATTGTGGAGAAGGGACACCGAGCGTATGCCTTGTCAAAATCTGTTCCATTGTTTTCCTCCAGTGTTTGCTGTTGCACATGAAAAAAAATGTGAGAAGCATTCAGAATAAGACTTTTTAAAAAAGAAAATACTCCAGTGAATCATTGGCTTTGGGAGGTTGTGGCAGGCATTAAAAGTCTCTGTCAATCATAGCATTCCAAGCCATGACATACAAATGATGAATAAAATAAAGGAGACACCTCCCTCTTTCAGACACACAAACACTGCATTTTTAACTAGAGATAGGCGTGAAGTACTTTATTATCAGTCGTCTGTGCAACAGCACAGCTGCTGTGTGTTGCCTTCCCCCTCTTCCCTGTTGGCTCACCCACTGACCTGCCAGTATGAGGTGCTTCTTCCCTCCCCATCACGAGAACTTCCACTGCAGGCAGGAGCCCAGATTTCCCTTCTCTGCCTCCTCCAGCAGCTGGCCACTCAAAGGCAGCACTGCAGGAATCCCTGCCCCACCTCATGGCCCAGCCTTGGAACATCCACCACCTCCTGAGGTAATTGGTTCCATCATTGTACTGGTCTAACAGTTAAGAGGTTTTTCCTAATATTCACCTGAAATCTGGCTTCCCATAGCTTGAGCCCATTATCATGTGTCCTGCCCTCTGGGATCAGTGAGGACAGACCCTGACCCTCTTCTGCATGGCTACCTTTAATATCTGAAAAATGCAATCATATCTCCCATCAGTCTTCTTTTTTAAAGACCTAACAGGTCCAGTTCTTTCAGCCTTTCCTCATCGGGCTTGGCTTCCAGTCCCCTGATCATCCTCGTTACCCTCCTCTGAACTTGCTCTTGTTTGGTAGCATCCATATTCCAGATCTCCTTCTCAGTATTCGAAGAATAGTGTCTACATGTAAGACTGCAACTGGAATGTTCTTCTCTACATTTCATCAAATGGGCAAACCCTTTAAAAAGCTAAGCTAAGAGGGTTCTCCTTGAGACCTCATTTTCTCTGCAGAAACTTGGAAATGCTTTCAGCTCAGAGATGGAAAGTCATTTTTTTTTGGACCCCAGTTCCAAGAATCCCATAACCAGCAGGGCAGCTGTGGGATCCTGGGAATTGCTATTCAAAAATGTTACATTTCCCACCCCTGATTCAATGATGCAGGACCTTGTCATCCTGCAAGAGTCTGAACTGGTATAGTTTAGGTGAGGAATGAGAAATGCTAATCCCGTATAGTTTGTCTGTCACACCCATCACTAACCCTCCCTGGCCTTGATGTATGTTTACCTACAGAAAAGGATCCAGATGAAGCAACACGCATATTCTCTATTTGGAGTGGGGGAAATTATCTAGGGAGCTCATAATGCTTTGACTTTTCTTGAATGCGTGTCTGAGTTGCAGAATCTCCATCTTCCTCCTCTCCCCTTTTGGTTCACCCACTGCCCTGCCGGTATGAGATGCTTCTTCCCTCCCCATCATGATAACTTCCAGTGCAGGCAGGAGCCCAGATTTCCCTTCTCTGCCTCCTCCAGCAGCTGGCCACTCAAAGGCAGCACTGCAGGAATCCCTGCCCCACCTCCTGGTCCAGTCTTCTTCAGAAAAAAATCTGGAGCAAGCCTATTAGTATCACAGAATCATAAAATCAAAGAATGATAGAATCATAGAATAATGAAGGTGGAAAGAGCCTATACAGCCATTGAGACCAAACCCCTGATCCATGTAGGAATACAAATCAAAGGATATCTACCAGGCAGTGGTTTAAATTTATCTTGAATGCCTCCAGTGTTGGAGCACTCCCCACCTCTTGAGGTCATTGATTCCATTGTCATACTGCTCTAAGAGTTAGGATTTTTTTTCTGATATTCAGTCGAAATCTGGCTTCCTGTAACTTAAGCCCATTGTTGTGTGTCCTGCACTCTTTGATGATTTAGAACAGATCCTGCCCCTGACATACTTTTAAGTATTGGTTTGCCTCGAGATACTTAATCCTGACCATAAAACATTATCATAATGAACAGACAAAACTTCAGGGATGTTGGCAGGTCTATGGGTCAGAATGAAAATTCCAAGTCCTTAGTACGAAGTCTGAGTCTGAGTCTTTGGTACCAAGTCCCAAGGGACGTGGTGGCGCTGCGGGCTAAACCGCAGAAGCCTGTGCTGCAGGGTCAGAAGACCAAGCAGTCATAAGATCGAATCCACGCAACAGAGTGAGCGCCTGTCGCTTGTCCCAGCTCCTGCCAACCTAGCAGTTCGAAAGCATGCAAATGCGAGTAGATAAATAGGGACCACATCAGTGGGAAAGTAACAGCGTTCCATGTCTAAGTCACACTGGCCATGTGACCACGGAAGATTGTCTTCGGACAAAAACGCTGGCTCTATGGCTTGGAAACGGGGATGAGCACCGCCCCCTAGAGTTGAACACGACTGGACAAAAATTGTCAAGGGGAACCTTTACCTTTACCTTTACCCAAGTCAGAATCTCTATTACAAACAAGCTTCCCCCCCACCATAGAAAAGGAGGGAGTGAGTGGTTTCTGAGTTGTACATTTAGTCCAAGTCACTGGGAAAGAAACCAAGTTGAATCTGAGTTGAGTCACCGTTGTGAGTTAAGTCCGACTTGACAACGAGTTGAGTCCCCATTTCTGCAAAACAGCCATTCTGTTTCCCTCCCACTAGCTGGCATAATTCAAAGAGCACAAAGCAAAAAACTAAGAAAAGCAACTTCATGAGATACTGGCTAGGAATCCCTTCCCTTTCCTAATTTGATATTCAACACATTCAAGTCTCTCTCTTTTTGCCTGCATTATTTGGCTGCTGTTGTTTCTTAAGAATTTAGCAGACTTAGCTGTGATTACAGCATAACGCTTTGATACTGGATTTCAATTTGCAGTTGAAAGCATTTATGGAGCCCTGTGTGGAGGAATTAATATCTGCTGAACAATTTCCCTAAGTACTGCATTGATTTTTTAAAAAAACAGTACAGGTGCCAAGGAGGCAAGGAAAACACACAAACGCATGTCCAAGCACACACTCGTATGCATCAACATTATTGTTGCGGTAAACAGAAAGGTGAATAGGAACCAAAGTATTTGTTATGCCAGCAAAATGGCAAGCAAAACTGACTCGTTTCCACTATGAAATTGCTTGGCTTTGCAATCCCTTGCTTGAGAGGCTCTCCTTATTCGTGCTGCAGGACTTGGTGGAACAATTATAAGACTTCCTTGGCTGATTGGTTCTGTCTGTCTGTCCTTAAGCCAGTCTCCAATGCAGTGCTGACAAAGTAAGAGGTCTCTCCTTGACACCAGTGGCTCTCCATCCTTGGGTCCCCAAAGTTGGGTTGGGTTCTTGGACTACAACTCCCAGAAATCCTGGCCTGCGCAGCTAATGGTGAAGGCTTGTGGGGGTTTTAATCTGCTCCTAGACTCCAGAACTCCATGGAAGCTGTTGCCACCTCCATATTTTACAAGTTGTGTAAAATTTACACACTCCTCCACATCACCCCCACCCAAGTGGGAATCTGTTTGTTTTTAAAGGAGTGGCTTGGGGAAGGAGAGGCTTTGTGGAGATAGGTGAATGCTGGTGCTACAGGCACATTTCCATCTTTACATCTGCAGGGGGAAAAGCCCAATCGAATCCTCCCAGCACGAAAAACGTGAAGCCCTCTAGAGGCAGAGGGAAAAAACACTTTAGCAGCAAATAGGCTGGACTAATTCAAATCAGCTTTGTTTGTTCTGCAGACAGTAAAAAAATATTTTATGCGCCTCAGAATGAAGGAATACTTTACTTTCTGGGCAGGAAAGAAAGAAAGAAAATCAATTCCTTAGCCTCTAAGCATATTATTGGAGACACACAGAAAAATAAGTGTTCATCCGAGCCAAACTAGTTGAAGTCTATGGAGGAAAATCCATTATGTTTGTGAGTTGCCTCTGCATCTAGTTCTTTTATTAGATTATTGTTGATATCTGGTGTGTTGATATTCATTCATTTATGAATATTTTGGAGGTGGGATGCTGCTACTCTGTGAAGCACCTTGCCCCCAAATAGGACAGAAGCTGGTCAGTAATTTGTGTGTCTGCATCTGTGTCTCTGTGTGTGTGTGTTTAAGATGGGCTTTTTAAAATAATGGTCACATAACAACCTCTTTTAGCAGATTGGAATTCCACTTCTTAATAAGAGGCACTCACACTTCCTTTACACACTCTGACTGACTGGGTGGCTGCTTTAAGGAACCAGGGTGTACAAGGGTCCAGCATGCATGCGGTGGCCTTCACCTCTCCAAGGATCCTGTCCAGATCCTCAGGCCACATCCTCAGTCTACACAAGCTGAAAACTATCTATGTTAACTGGACACATGGAAGCCACAATTACATGCAATGGAACTGCCTCGATTACAACTTCCCAATCAGAACTGCATTGAGCAGTTTTATCTGCAAAGTGTTATGCAAATTGTTCACAGCGAGCTGTTGAGTGATCTACACTTTTCTCTTCTGTGCCAATGCCTAATAGGTTCTTGACTACTTCAAACAGCTTTGATGGATGACTGTGAGCAGATGCAATGCTGGGAGAGAAAAATGATTCTTCCCCCCCCCCATTCCCCAATACCAGCATTGTCATGGAATAAGCTTTCCAATGAACTTTTGGCCATGTTCAATTGGATTTGTTTTCCACCATCAATCCAGTCTTTGTCCCATTTATTTCATCACCGCCAGTTCCTGGAGTAACCCAAGGGGCTCATTGCGCTTCACTCCGTGGAAGGGATGCTCAGGAGCAATTGTCATCTCCCCATTCCAGAGGACAACCAGAGCTTCAATGGGAAACTCCCCAAGAATGATCAGGGAACCATTTTGATCCATAAGCCTCCAGGGGCAGATAATCATAATCAGCCCCCAGCCCCTGCAGAACTTAAGAGCTGCAGTGAGTCTGAACTCCACCAGGTGGTGGTTTGACCATGACAATAGAGCCATCGAGAGATCCTCCACACTGAGACCACCATAATCCTGTTGATTGCAGAAAATTAGGTTGAGAGTCTGTCTGGCAACATGAGTGGGGCCACTTTCTCCTTGGGCCCATTGTTGTCTTGGAGGACTTGAAGTCCTGAACTGCTCCCGATAGGGTGGCCTCAGTCTGAATATTAAAATTACACACAGAGAGACACACAGAGACACAGAGACAGCAATAGGTGATTAGATTCCAGCTGGACCATTGAGACCTACTCAGCTAGTTCAGGTAAGGGGACTGTTAAGCAGAAGGAAAGATACCGGATCTCTAATCTGTCCCAGGCAACCAACGTCAAGAGGGTACACACAAACCCAACAGACTGTGGGACAAAGCATGTGTTAAGAGGGATAGAATCATTATAGGTAAAGGTAAAGGTTTCCCTTGATATTTAGTCCAGTTATGTCTGACTCTAGGGAACGGTGCTCATCCCCGTCTCCAAGCTGTAGAGCCAGCGTTTGTCTGTAGACAAGTTTCCATGGTCACGTGGCCAGCGCGACTAGACACGGAATGGCGCTACCTTCCCACCGTGCTGGTACCTATTGATCTACTCGCTTTTGAGTAGATTTATCTACATGCTCCTACAAACTGCTAGGTTGGCAGGAGCTGGGACAAGCAGTGGGAGCTCACTCAGTTGCATGGATGCGATCTTACGATGGCTGGTCTTCTGGCCTTGCAGCACAGAGGCTTCTGCTGTTTAACCCGCAGCGCTACCACATCCCCAAGAATCATTATAGACCACTGCAACTCCATCTCCCTACAAATCCTGGTCTTGCCTGCTACTGCACAGAGAACCCTAGCTCTTCTCACACCTCAGTGAGCATTTCCATTCCTCTCTTTCAAAAGAAATGTGAACCAGCCAATACTTTTCATAATGAATTAGTCAAAAAGAATTTCAGAGGATAGCATGCCATGCATAGGCTTGGTTTTTATAGCACAGCTGCTGATACATGAAGGAATATGTCTATTTCTTTAAGAATAACAAAACAAATCATACTACCAGCTTACGTAGTACAGTGCCATCTCCTCTAACTGCCGTGCTTGTCCAAGGACTTTGGCTACTTTTGCTGTCCAAGTTAACTTGGATTAACTGGGACTTTTAACTGGGACATACTCAGACCACGAGAGACTTTCCAGGATTTCCCACTAAGCTATGGGACTCTTTTCATCCCAAATTGTCCAAATGGAGGCAATTAGAACAAGCAGAAGTGGTGGGCAAGGGACGATTGCCCACCACTTTTTTCTTCGTTTTCTCAAAGCAACTGAAGTGGTTGATCAAGAAACAGTTTTGTCAATAATTGTTTTGTCTGAGTATGAACTACTAAGAACTACTAGAATTTGGGAGATCGGGGAGAGACTACCTTGGGAACAGCAGATTGAAAGATTACATTCTTGATGGGCAATGGGGCTGTGCTGCCTCCTTTGTTCTTATACAATGTGACGATGTTTGCATCCTTCATGTACTGTGGTACTCCACCTTACCTCCAGCAAAGACAAAAGATTTCATACAGCTCGTTGGTGATGATCTCTTTACAGCACTTCAGCACTTCATCAGGGCTATTATCCTTTCCAGGTGCCTTGCTGGAGGCGAGGGAATCCAAGGCCGCTTTTATTTCCGCTAAAGTTGGTTCACTGTCCAACTCTTTCAAGGCAAGCAGGCACTCAATGTTATTTAGTGCCTCTTCGGATGCTACATTCTCTCTGGAATATAGTTCAGAGTAGTGCTGCACCCAGCGGTCCATCTGCTGTGCTCAGTCCTGGATGATCACACCTGTAGCAGACTTCAAGGGAGCAGATTTCCTCTATATTGGACCAAAAGCCTGCTTGATACCCTCGTACATTCCCTTAATGTTACCTGTGTCCGCTGCTATCTGTATCTGAGAGCAGAGCTGAAGCCAATAATCATTGGAACATCTCCTGGCAGCCTGTTGGAGTTTGCTATGAGCAAGTTGAAGAGCCTCCAATTGTACTCACTAGGACAGGCTTTGTATGCTGCTAGAGCTTTCCTCTCCCATCTCCTCGATGGCTGGCATCAAATGGGCTTTGAACCAGTCTGCCGTCTTTTTGGTCTTCTTGTCAAATGTGAACAAGGCAGTGTTATAAACAGTGTTTTTGAAATGTTCCCATCGTTCAGGTGCATTGCATCAGCCGGGCCTGGAAGGGTTTCCTCAAGCGCTTGGGCAAATTCCTCCACTTTTCTTTGATCGCAGGTCTTGCTGATGTCTATACATGGTCTTCCTTTTTCGTGTGATACAATCTCTTTGCTCACAGTTTTACTCTGCTACACACCAGGGAGTAATCAGTATTGCAATCAGCACTCTGGTTACTGTGTGTGATCGTAATACTAGGAAGGCTAGAACATCTAGTGAGGATCAAATCGAGCTGATGCCAGTGCTTCAATCTTGGATGTCTCCAGAAAATTCTGTGTTGAAGCTTCATATTCATTCATTCATTCATTCATTCATTCATTCATTCATTCATTCATTCATTCATTTAACTTATATGCTGCCCACTCTACCCAAAGGTCTCTGGGTGGCTTACAACAGTTAAAATTCAATTAAAATTCAATAAAAAATGAAATGATTAAAATACAATTAAAATTGCCATTAGGATATATGTGTTGCTGACACAAGGATCATAATAACAGCAAAACTCCAGCAAGCATTGGCCATTTTCATTCATCTTCTCAATGCCAAAATGGCCTAGACAAGTGGGCCAAGAATTGTGATCAGCACCAACTTCAGCGTTAAAGTCTCCAAGAATGAACAGCGGCTCTCTCTCGGGGATTTTTTGATAGTAGCTGCCAGATCGTCGTAGAATTTGTCCTTGACTTCTGTTGTGGATGACAGTTTTGGTGCATATGCAGTAATGAGGGTGACTGGTCCGCTGATGAGTGGAGCTGCAGAGACAGGATTCTTTCACTCCCCACAGTAGGTGGAACAATGGATCTTAGTGGAGTATTTCTGACTGCAAAGCCAACACCATGTTCCCTGGTCTCATTCGATGGTTTTCCCTGCCAGAAGAATGAGAAGTTTTTTTTCTTTGACAGATCCCACATCTGGCAGTCTCGTCTCTTGCAGGGCGACAATGTCCATCTGCAGTCTACTTGGTTCCATGTTGATGACAGCTGTCTTGCATGCATCATCTATTTACCGCAGGTCATCCGAAAAGCCAAGGGTCATTGCCGAACATTCCAGGTGCCCAACTTTAGGGCAGAGGTTTTCTGATTGTTGTATGGTGCAGGGTTATTGACCTTCTTGTAGGCTTTAACTCTAAACTCCATACACCCATGAGGCTAACAAGCAAGGCAGCATCTCATTGCCTGGGGGCTGCTCAGCTTAAAGCGAGTGGTAGAAATCTAGTGAGGTGCCATGACCTCTCCCACCATTGGAAGTAGCCCCTGATGTCATGCTCTACACCAGTGGTTCTTAACCTTGGGTAACCCAGGTGTTCTTGGACTGCAAATCCCCGAAGCCCCAACCAGCATAGCCGGTGGTGAAGGCTTCTGGGAATTGCAGTCCAAGAACACCTGGGTTACCCAAGGTTAAGAAGCACTGCTCTACACCAATCAAGCAAAGACTTCATAACTGGTAACTGCTACTTCCTGTGTTGTTTTGACACTGTATGCAAAGCTGGAGTGTCCTTTCCAGAGCACAAGCCTGGGTGAAATAATATGGAGGATAGGCTGTTACCCAAGCAGCAAATCCCCCCTCTCCACATCACTGAAATAGTGCAATGGAAAGGCAAGAGCCAATACAACTGGTTCCAGGAGCTGGCAGAACGACATGAACTGCCTCCGGGACTCTGGCTCCAGATTTTGCCTTGAAGTCAACTCCTGAAGTCTTTTCCATCAGTGGATATAGCCACAAGGCAGTGGAGGTTTGAAATCGGAGTTTTCCTTCTCTTGGATGGGCTGCCTTCCAAGGCTGATGAGCCCCACCTACCCGGCCTGCTCCCTAAGAGTCCGGAGATTAGAACACAGGACTCCAGCTTCTGGACCTTGTCTTCCAAGAGGACCACCAATGAACATTTAGAGCATTTCTACCCAGGCACCTCATTGGCAAGAAAACAAATGTACCACAGGTGTTACAAGTGCAACAGATCCTGCACTGATTAATTGTGAAAATTAATTTTATTAATCTATTGCAATAAATTAATCTATTTCAATGAAGTGTTAGCATATTTCTTGCATATTTCTTGCAGTCCATGTGTCAGATTTGTTATAAAGAAATATTATCATGTGCCATCAAGTGAATTCTGATTTTTCAGGGTTTTCTGGGTGGAGAATATTCAGAACTGATTTGCCCTGCCTTCTTCTGAGGTGCTCTGGGACTGTGCAGCTTGCCCAAGGACACACAGGCTGGCTCTTCTTCCAGGAGGCACAGTGGGGAATTGAACTTCCAACCTCTGGCTCTGCAACCAGATAGCTAACTCACTCAGCTACCCCACGAGTTCAGATCACAGAATCACAGAATAATGGAGTTTGAAGGGATTTGTAAAGCCATCAAGTCGAACATGCTGTTCAATGCAGGGATCTAAATCCAAGGATATCTGCCAGGTGGTTGTCTAAATTTCTCTCAAAAGCCTGCAGAGTTGAAGCACTCAACCAGCAGTATTGCCCAGCAGTACTATAATGTGCTTTGGAGAAGAGTTCGAAAGACCATATCCACTCCCATACCCCACCCACTCCTCTAAAATCCATTTGCAATTGGCCTTTTCGTAGCCAATGCTGTAATTTACAAAAATATGTGCCATGTGGTTCTGTTGGCTCTGAGATGGCTCATAACTGCCTCCCACATGCCCTGTTTTAAAAACAAATGTGGCTATGACTCAGAGGCCACACTTTCCCCTCTGCAGAATCTCAAAGTTTCGGTTGCATTTTTTTGCCTGTTTTCTGGTTCAGCTGAACTAACGCCATGCCCGGTTCCCAACTCCTGTTGGCAGAGAAAGCCTTCGTATAAGCCAACGTTCGACATTTCACAAACGCTTAACCATTCTGATCATGGACTTTGCAAAGAGCAAAAGGCACTAATTGATTAATAATAGGCTGATGTCACTGTCTAACTTACTAGAGATAACTTTAAATTACAGCCGAGGCTGCAGGAGATAATGAAGGGAGGGTTCTATTCTGGAGGAGTGCAGGATAAGTTGAGAAGCCAAGGAGATGAGCACTGGCAGAGCCTTAAATGTCTCAGATTCCTACCTCCAAATAATGATGATCAAAAAAAGTTTGCTAGTATAGTCCTTTGAAGGATATTGTTATTATTATGTACCTTGAAGTCATTGCCAGTTTATGGAACCCCATGGATGAGCAATCTCCAGAATGTCCTGTCCTCTACATCTCTGCTCAGCTTTTGCAAACTCAAGCCTGTGGCTTCCTTTAGGGAATCAACCCATCTCAGATTTGGTCTTCCTCTTTCCCTGCCGCTTTTCACCGTTCTCAATTTGATTGTCTTTTCGAGGGAATCCTGTCTTCTCTTGATGTGCCCAAAGTAAGGCAGCCTCAGTTTAAACATTTTTGCTTCCAGAGATAGTGCAGGCTTAATCTGATCTAGGACTTGCTTGTTTGTCTTTCTGGCTGTCCAGAGTATACAGAAAGCTCTCCTCTGGCACCAGATTTCAAACAAATCAGTTGTTCTTCTGTCAGCTTTCTTAACTGACCAGGTTTCACAACTATACATGATGACTGGGAATACAAGAGTGTGGATAATCTTGGGTTTAGTCTCCAGTGACACATCTTTACCCTTGATGATATTTTCTCATTCCTTCATTGCTGCCCTTCCAAGTCTCAGTTTTCTTCTGGTTTCTCGGCTGCAGTCTCCATTTGGAATGGATGATTGAACCAAAGTATAAGAAATCTTTATTTCAAATTCTTCCATTGAAGAATAGTCATTAGTAAACCATAAGGTTATAAACGTGACTGGTTCTAGAAGACCAGGACGGGACAAGGTATGTGTCTTGGGTGTGTGTACGTCTTGGATGTGGCAAGCCATGAAGTGCAGGAAAAGTATATGAGATATGCATTTGTTATTCCAAGCATGCCATGCTATGAGTATTGTGGTGTGTTTCTATAATTCTATTCAGCTCCTCCAAACCAGATAAACTCACTGTGTTTGGAGAATTCTACGTTGGTTCAGGCATGTCATGAGAATGGCTGATGGTCAGATTCTAAAAGATCTTCTGTATGGAGAATTAGTGCAGGGAAATCGCCCCAGAGGGAGACCACTGCTGCGATACAAGGATATTTGCCAGCGGGATCTGAACGCCTTAGGAATGGACCTCAACAGATGGGAAACCTTGACGTCTGAGCGTTCAGCCTGGAGGCAGGCGGTGCATCATGGCCTCTCCCAATTTGAAGAGACCCTTGTCCAGCAGGCCGAGGCAAAGAGGCAATCCTGAAAGCAGCAGAACCAGGGAGCTGGACAGGGGACAGACTGTATTTGTCTTCAGTGTGGAAGGGATGGTCACTCTCGAATTGGCCTCCTCAGCCGCACTAGACGCTGTTCCAAGACCTCCATACAGAGCACGCTACCATAGTCTCTCGAGACTGAAGGATTCCTAATCTTAGAGAAGACAGGTTAGATCCTCCCTCCACTGATGACCTTTGAACACATGGGAAGAGAAAAGACTGCAGGAAAGACTTCCATGCATGTAGGGTGTCCATGTAAGCAAGAACCTTGGCTTTCCAGGGTATCATGGATGTTCATGGTTCAGCACTGCCTGCTCCCTTGCTCTCTCTGTGAGAACAAGATTGGCTTTGTGGCATCACAGAAAGTTTGACATAAAAGTGGTTATGGCTGTTCAAGACATCAGTGTTCAGCAGCTTGTGTTAATGTTCCAAGTAGTCTTTGATGGGAAGTAGATTTCAAAATGAAAAACATATTAATTTTGTTTGACGTTTGCGAAATATGTGAGTATATTTGGGCGTTCTGAGCACACTTGGGCAACGGCATGTAGCCTGCAAATCATTCAACTCCAGAAGCATTGCACTAGAACAAAACAGAACCCCTACACACACCACTTCATGGATACCAACCACCTTGACAATAGCTGAAGTGAAGGAAAATTTTCGGCATACATCTCAAGCTTTGACCTCCTACGGTCAAAAAAATAGTCTGATCATCTTGACAGTTTAATTGGGTCTTGATTTTGTCTGGGTGTGCCCATGAATTTTGACTTGTGCAACACTCTGATACGAGTAAGGAAAGAAGATCATTTTTAGACAATCAGAACAAAATCCTGCACCATGAATTCTAAACAACCTCTTAACCAAATAACTACTATGAAAGTACAGCAAGGCACAATTTTATATTCTTACCTTTAGGTGCAAAATTAGCTACTTATGGTACTGATGCACAGAAATATACATTCGTTGTGCTTTTTATAAGAAGAAAACAAGAACATTGAAATAAGAAGTCTTGTAGCACTGCAATGTTTTATTTGGTACAGACTCCCATGGATTGTAGATCATTTGATGAGATACTATTAGGGGGAGATGAGATATTATTTTCCCTTTTCTATAAAGCCTTTTCCATCCAGATGTTGAGGCCACTCTAATCTATTTGCTAACAAGAAAATTCTGCCAAGTTATAGATTCTCAGATCTTTTTGTCTTTCGCGAGGGCGAGCTTCCAAATACTTGTGCATTTGTTGAAGCTAAGAAATCAGAAAACCAGTCAATGCCAACCATATCTAGAATAATGTAGTAAGCAACCCCTCACAGAGGGGAAGAACAAGCCAGTTGTTAAAAAAGGACAGAGATCATCTGTGTGGGAAAGAGAATGCAAGGCCCAAGGCTCTTATTGTGCCTAGCAATGATGAAGGCTGATGCTTTATGAAGCCGACTTTTGAATACTGAATGGGAACGGCATGCAAGCCAGAGCCTCAGAGCCAGTGTTTGCTTCCTTGACCCACTTCCTTGTCAAAATTAAGCGGGAGGTGCTGAATCCAAAACTCAGTGGCCAACAGTGCCATCTGCTGATTGTCTAGCATTGCCTTGTAACTCTGATTTCTGGCTGGTAATTAAGGTATGATTGTTTCTGATCTTTTATAAAGGAAAATCAGTGCCTCCTCTTAAAATTGTGTATGTCTTTGCAGTATTGTCTTGCAGGGCAATATCTTTTTTCTTGCCTGAATTCTTGAGGTTGTTGAGGTCCCAGAATGAGAAGGGGGGAAAAAAGGCTGACTGTGATAGAGATGAAGAAATATAATGCAGGAACATCACCAGTTTAACTCCTGCCTGTCATTTTTAAATAGAACACATAGTTCAATCCTAACTCAACAATGCATCGGCTGTCGTGGTTCTGGAGTGGGCAAGAGTCACTTGTGCTGGGTGAACTTCCCTTGAACACCCTCTGGGCTGCCTAATTTCCAGGATCTGATGGTAGAAGGAACTGATGATACCAAGTCTGTTGGTTACAATCAGCTGGCAGAACAGCCAAGAATGGGGCAGCGAATGGACAGAGTGAAGGTGAAGTTGAGTTCTGCCAGATGTAAACCTTCCCCAGTCCAAGAACATGGCTAGTACATACACAAAAAGACAGATCAAGGTGAAAACAGTCCTAAACAATTTTCAACATATTTGGGCTCGGCAGGGATTGGAATCAGCACATGTTCAAATAGCTGAGTGTCAGGGCAGCTGGCTCTTAGATGTCTCGGCTAATTTGAATTGCATCTGAAAGTGACAACTCTAAACCAGAAGGAACTCTCTCCCACTTCAAATTGCTTAAGGGTCTGTTCTTGATCATCCCAGAGTACAGGACATGCAATGATGGGCTCAAGTTATTGTTGTTTAGTCATTAAGTCGTGTCCGACTCTCCATGACCCCATGGACCAGAGCATGCCAGGCCCTCCTGTCTTCCACTGCCTCCTGGAGTTGGGTCAAATTCATGTTGGTTGCTTTGATGACACTGTCCATCCATCTCGTCCTCTGTCATCCCCTTCTCTTGCCTTCACACTTTCCCAGCATCAGGGTCTTTTCCAGGGAGTCCTCTCTTCTCATGAGATGGCCAAAGTATTGGAGCCTCAGCTTCAGGATCTGTCCTTCCAGGGAGCATTCAGGCTTGATTTCCTTCAGAATGGATAGGTTTGTTCTCCTTGCAGTCCAGGGGACTCTCAAGAGTCTCCTCCAGCACCACAATTCAAAAGCATCAGTTCTTTCGTGGTCAGCTTTCTTTATGGTCCAGCTCTCACTTCCCTACATCACTACAGGAAAAACCATAGCTATTCGGACTTTTGTTATAGGAAGTTATAGGAAGCCAGAATTCGGTTGAATATCAGGAAAAACTCTCTAACAGTTAGACCAGTATGACGGTGGAACCAGTGACCTCGAGGTGGTGAGTGCTCTAAAACTGGAGGCATTCAAAATAAATGTAGACAACCACCTGGCAGATATCCTTTGATTTGTATTCCTACATCGCGTAGGGGTTTGAACTCAAGGGCCTTATAGGCACCTTCCAACTCCATGATTCTATGATTCTAAAATACAAGAATTTGTTATTTTTAAGGTGGTGAACCCTTGTGTGAAATGTAGTTGTTTAAACAACACATAGAAGCTCAAATGAATGGATACCCTTTCATACACAAATACTGTTGTTATACACCATCAAGTCAATTCCAAACAATAGCGACTCTATGGATGAGCGATTCCCAGAAGGTCCTGTCTTCAATGGCCCTGCTCAGGTCTGGCAAACTCAGGAATGTGGCTTCTTTTAGTGAGTCAGAACATCTCATGTTTGGTTTTCCTCTTTTCCTGCTGCCTTCCACTTTTCCCCACATTATTGTCTATTCCAAATAATCCTGCCTTCTCATGATGGAAAAAGAAGAACCACCCCTCACAACAAACCCTCAGGAGGGGGGCTGACTCAAAAACAAACCCCACTCTTCTGCAGTGGGTGCATACCAGTTTCTGATGGGGGTCCTCTCTATGAGAAGGTTTTTGCCCTCTCTCTTGGGCACTGCGGTATCCTTCCAGCCTCTGGCCCATCATTGAAGTCCTTTGCTTTCTCTTCTACCTACCTTTAACCTCACCCCCGCCTCTTACCTCCCTAGTTTTGAACTGGTGGCAGCACTGTTAGCAAGCAGCAGCGACAACAGTGCCATCATGTTAGGGAATGGTGACAAGAGCCTATTTATGTAAATATGGCAGGGGGGAATCATAGGTAAAGGTTCCCCTTGACATTTAGTCCAGTCGTGTCCAACTCTAGGGGGCAGTGCTCATCCCTGTCTCCAAGCTGTAGAGCCAGTTTTTGTCCTTAGACAGTTTGCATGGTCACGTGGCCAGCACGACTAGACACGGAACATCGTTACCTTCCCACCGAGGTGGTACTTCTATATCTACTTGCATTTTTACATGCTTTCGAACTGCTAGGTTGGCAGGAGCTGGGACAAGCGATGGGAGCTCACTCCATCGTGTGGAATTGATCTTACGACGGCTGGTCTTCTGACCTTGCAGCACAGAGGCTTCTGCAGTTTAACCCACAGCGACACCACGTCCCTATCCATGAGGTACTAGTCCCCCTCAATTCAGCTCTGGTTAGGCCTCATCTTGAGTATTGTGTCCATTGCAGTTTTTGCAACCCAGACTCACCTCCTGTCAGTTGTCCTCCTCCGCTCCCCAGCTGATCGCCTCTGCTGCTGCTGCTGCTCCAGGAGTCCAGCAAAAGGTGGATTTTGAATCCCACTGAATCGTGCCAGAAAGACATGAAACATAACAACACACCCCACCTAATACTAAAAGCGTTGTCATCAACCACTGTCATGTTAAGCTAGTATTAGGCATTTCCAGCCTAGACACTCCAATGTCCATCGGGCACCACAAAGACCTTCCCATTCTAGGCCCTACCTAGGAAGAGAAGCTGAAGAAGACATGGTGACCAAGACAATTTCTAATCTGTACTGTACATTGATTTTTTTTTTACCATCATGAACTTTTGCAAATGCTGTATCTCTTTGTCTGCCAGGCCCAAAGAGGTTAAACAAGGTTAAACAATCCAATCCTTTGGTATGAATGGATGGCTCTGTCAGTGCCAATTTCCTCCAGATATGTCATTTGTCTCCCTCAAGCTTTTCTTATTTATGCAATAAGAAATATGAAGCAATAACTTAAGTGCCGAGTAATTCTAACAAGCAAGCAAACAACAAGCGGTAATGAAATGTATCTCCATCTCTACGTTTGGCTGCCACTCGATCTCTCCTTCCCCCAACACAAAATGATTGCCAGGTGTCATGGAAGTGAGTGCAAGTGTCGCTTTATTGCTGCACACTTCAGAATTTCATTACCACTTCCTCGCCATTATTATTCGCTTCACCATATGGCAAGCCGGCAGCTGGAAATGGACTCTTGTTTACTCCAAGGGGCTAATTGGATCCCACATAAGAAAAGCTGCTGGCTCCTCCTTTCATGAGGCACAGAAGATCTTGCTGTGGGGTGTCTTTTTGCTAAGTGACAATTAAAGCGCAAAGCGTGCTCTGCTTTGTACTATGCAGAACGACATACATCCTCCATCTGTCGAGGAGGGATAAGTGGTGTTTGAGAGGGGTGTTTTCTTTTCTTTTTGGGTAGCGCAGCTGTAAGAGTCACAATGAGCAAACTTCCAAGGGATTGTGTGTTTTCCCCCCTCCCTGCCTTATTGTTCTTCCTTGGTGAATCAATGACCTTCAGGAGAACCATTTTAGATACCAGGTAAGCCAGGAAAAACTGTTCAAGAAAGGCCTAGAGTAACGAGCAGGAATGATACAACTAGGGTTGCTAGGTTACAGGCTTTTGTCCTAGATTTAGGCATCCTTCAGTCTCAAAAGACTATGGTAGTGTGCTCTGTATGGAGGTCTTGGAACAGCGTCTAGTGTGGCTGAGAAGGCCAATTCGAGAGTGACAATCCCTTCCACACTGAAGACAAATACAATCTGTCCCCTCTCCAGCTCCCTGGTTTTGCTGCTTTTGTGACTTCCTCTTCGCCTCGGCCTGCTGGACAAGGGTCTCTTCAAATTGGGAAAGGCCGTGATGCACCGCCTGCCTCCAGGCTGAATGCTCAGAGGTCAAGGTTTCCCATCTGTTGTGGTCCATTCCTAAGGCCTTCCGATCCCGTTTGCAGATGTCCTTGTATCGCAGCTGGGGTCTCCTTCTGGGGCGATTTCCCTGCACTAATTCTCCATACAGGAGATCTTTTAGAATCCGACCACCAGCCATTCTCAGGCTTTTGTCCTAAGCACCTGGTTTTGGGGGTTATTAACTAGGTATCTGGCTTGAGCCATTCTCCCCAGGTGCTAGAATTCATTCTTCATTTTATTTGTTCTTGTGCGTGTCATCAAATCACTTCCCACCTTTGGTGACTCTATGAATCAGTAGCTTCCAAAAGGTCTGATCATCACTAGCCCTTCTCTGGTCCTGCAAAAATAAAGGCTGGGGCTTCCTTTATTAAGTCAATCCATCTCATGATTGAGCTACCATACAGGTTCTGAAGATCATGAATATAGAGAAGGCAGCAAAAATTCTTCATTGCAGCAGTGAAAATGTAAAGCTAAGATCTTTATGGCTGAAACACTGACTCTCTTGAACCTGGACCAATGAGTCAGCCACTTACACAGTTTATCCCACATTTGATTTCTCGGAAACCTTAAAGTTCATGTACCAGGTTTGTCAAGAAGCTTGAGAATTCTCTCCCATCTCTTAAGAAAATACTATGCACGTAAGATGCCCTTTCAGAAATTACCCTTCACCCAGGAAAGAAAGAGAAAGGATTGATCCCGTTGCAAGCTGCACTGGACATATGCCAAGTTGTTCTGTTTTACTGTATGACTTCATATAACTTCAGCATTTCCTCTAGTTCATTTAAGTTTGCAACTTTTTAAATCTCATGCTGCACCCAAGCTCATAATACTATAAGCTTAGTCATTAGGAGTTAACACTCCTATAAAAAAAGGTCAGCTCAATCATCCTTTTACAAACCAGTACCTCTGAAATATTTGTGACCATATCTTTCATAAATGTCTGACTACTGGCTATGCTAACTAGGGCTTGGTGGGTTCCAGCGTGGGGAAAGGGCCGTAAAATATTCCCTGAAATGTTATTTTTCTTTAAATGTGAGGTAGGGACCAGGTCATCAGTTATCAAATGACCACGATGTATACAGGAAAGAACCCATGATTCAAGGGATTATCCCTACACCAAATTCTTTGGTACTTAGATCTCCAAATATGACATCCTAATGTACTACCCAACAAGACAGTACAGTTTGAGATGATTTCTTAATAGAGATGGAAATCCTTTCTTGTCATGCATTGGTAAATTAAATTAAAGAATAATTGTTCCCTTCACCTACGAAAGGGCTAGACTGTGTTTAAGCAAGAATTCTCACTGTTGAGAAAAAATTTTGTGCAAATTGTGCAGTTTTACAAAACTACAATTGCTTTGTTTCACAGACTTCAAAGGATTAGAAGCAGTGAATGGGTTGCTTGTTTCTGAACAATCAATTATTTTCTGCTTGCCCTGGGTCTGTGTGCATTTGTTGGTGTGTGCACATGCCTATGATTCATTTTGCAAAGGAGAAAGACAATAGTTTTGTGCTTTTTTGGGGGGGGGTTAAACTGTCATAATTAGAGACAAAAGCTCATTGTCTTGCTTTTGCACTGGAGGTGAGAAATCTTGCAAGTCTTAAAAATTCCTCTTTCAGCATCATCTAAATTGACGAGAACAAGGAATGTAGTATGCATTTCTACATACTCATCCCTGGACCTTGATGGATGAATCAGCCACTTATAGAAGGAAAGGTCTAGGGACCCCCCTCTCCAAACATGTTAGAAAGAAATGGATCATTGAATATGGCTGCATTCAAGAGTCTGTCCTCCAGTCCACCCCCTAATAACCTGAACATTTTTACTTTCTACTGGTACACTGTCCTCTCCAAAGCATACTCTCTGTCTTTAAAACCATTTCATCCCACAGCTATGTTGCTTGAAATATTTATTTATTTATTTATTTATTTATTTATTTATTTATTTATTTATTTATTTATTTATTTATTTATTTATTCCATTCATTCATTCATTCATTCACTCATTCATTCAGTTTGTATCCCACTTCCATTAGTGTCAAGGCACTACTCTATAATAGAAAAGAGAAAATAAATGTAGGAACATTAAAAAGCAGCAACAATAACCTCAAAAGCAGATGGCACCACTAATCTTATAAACCCTGAGTGGAGAGAGGAAAAGAGGGGGTGTAGAAGCAGAGGTAATAAAAGGGGAGAGGTGATCAGCTGGGTTCAGTGTAGAAAGCCTCCCTGAAAATTAGCATCTTTAATGGCTTCCTGAATGCCGACAGGGAGGGGACTAGACATAGCTCCTCCAGAAGCTGGTTCTATAAAGTCGGAGCCACCACAAAGAAGGCTCTACCTCTTCTACAGGATTGATGGGCCTCCCTGGGGTGGCCATCCAGAGGAGCCTTGTCTGGGATGATCTTGTGGGTCAGGCAGATGACATTAAGGAGAGACGCTCTGACAAGTCACATGGGCCCACACCATGGAGGGCTTTGCATGTGAGTGTCAGAACCTTGAACCTGATCCGGGACACCAAGGGCAACCAGTGGAGGTGATGTTGACTTGCACCTACCACCAGTCTGTGTGCCGCATTGTAGACCTACTGAAGTCTCCGGATCAGGCTCAAGGGAAGCCCCACATAGAAATAAACATACAGGAGT
The DNA here is from genome assembly GCF_051106095.1 of Pogona vitticeps. Classification (NCBI taxonomy): domain Eukaryota; kingdom Metazoa; phylum Chordata; class Lepidosauria; order Squamata; family Agamidae; genus Pogona; species Pogona vitticeps. The sequence goes on from NC_135786.1 coordinate 233,030,620, forward strand.
GATCTCCAAATCTTTACCCATCCTGTTCCACCTCGAGATGCTTCAGACAACGATTCCTATCTTCCTTCAGTATTGTCTGTGCTAACTGGGACTGATGGAAATCGTAGTGGAGGGCACCACATTGTAGAAGACGGTGTTGTACTTTCCAAAGTAGCTCCTCTGCCACTGTGAGAAAAAAGTGCATCTCCAAAGGAAGAGGAGACGCTCAGGTGACATGTCAGAATCCATCCAGCTAGATCAGAGCTAAGTCTCTGCCATGCTCCAGGGGATTTGACTCCCTGGGAAGGATCTTTCAACATCTTTTCACAGCTGCTTTATCTGGCAGATGTTTCAGGTACATAGAGAGTGTTGTGGGATTTATTCAGCCACAACGACACTGCATGATTTATTTGTTTGCTCTGTTTCATTTACCTATATCCCACCTTTCTCCCAATGTAGGACTCAAGGCATCTCACAACATGAATTAAACAAATAGCTTTTTTTAAAAAAAAATGTTAGTTGTAATAATAATAATAAAACCACAATCAAAGTAGTTGCCCTTTCTAAGCCAGATTTTAAACAATTTAACAGCCTTGGGAAAACCAAGAACAACAAATAAAGAGAAATGTGCAGCACTCAACACGGAAAAACCTTTCCTTAATACCTGGTGAGTAGTCAAAGGGCTGGATAAATAAAAAATGTCTTTGCTGCTGGAAAAAGAACAATGAATGCCACTGCACGATGCAATAGAACTAAAAGCAACATATCCCCCTTGTTCAGATCCTGACATAGGTCACCCATCAAGGTGACCAAAGTTGTCTTAATTGCATAACCAGACCCAAAGTCAGAATGAAACGATAGTATGTCTCACTCAGGAGCCAAGAAGCAACCACGCTATCCTGTATGGGGGTGCCATTCCCAAAATTGCTAAGCTGTTGTCTTAATCTACAGTAGTAGGGCAAACTCTCCTGGATGACGTCACAGCTGCTTCTGGGAGGAGCTGTCGCCCATTCTTCTTCTTTCTCATAGGCAATAGAGAGCTTGCTTAATTGCCTTTCCTTGGGCCAATCATAATGGCATTATGTAACCATTGTCCTATCTGAACTCTGCAAACTATCTGTATACTGTCAACTATCTGTGATCTTGTAAGGTTACTAAAAACAGTTCTCCTGGGGGCAGGGCACTCGAGGTCCTCTTCTTGTAGTTGCCCATTAGGAGCACTGCTGGCAGGTATCCATCCTTGTGTGTGGCTGACTTCTTTAACTTCTTTCTCTAAGAGACTATTTGCTATCCTAATTATTTGTGATCACAAAGGCCATCAGCTTTATTTCATGCCTCCAACAATCCTGTACTTGGTGACTGACTGTCAGGCCATCATCTCTTATGCTGCAGTTCAGCAAGAGTCATAAAATCATAAGGTAAAGGTAAAGGTTCCCCTTGACAATTTTTTGTCCAGTCGTGTTCGACTCTAGGGGGCGGTGCTCATCCCTGTTTCCAAGCCATAGAGCCAGCGTTCTGTCCGAAGACAATCTTCCGTGGTCACATGGCCAGTGCGACTTAGACACGGAACGCTGTTACCTTCCCACCGAAGTGGTCCCTATTTATCTACTTGCATTTGCATGCTTTCGAACCGCTAGGTTGGTGGGAGCTGGGACAAGCGACGGGTGCTCACTCCCTTGCGTGGATTCGATCTTACGACTGCTTGGTCTTCTGACCCTGCAGCACAGGCTTCTGCGGTTTAGCCCACAGCGCCACCACGTCCCATATCATAAAATCATAGGATAACAGAAATGGAAGGAGTCTTTAGGGTTATTGAGTCCAACCTCTTCTTACTGAAGGAGTCCAAATCAATGCAGATCTCACAGATAGTGGTTCAGATTTCTCTTCAGTGCCTCCAGTGTTGGAGCATTCACCATCTCCTGAGACCATTAGTTCCATTGTCATACTGCTCTAACAGTCAGGAAGTTTTTCCTGAGACTCAGCCAAAATCTGGCTTCCTGTAATTTGAGCCCATTATTAAGCGTCCTGCACACTGGGATGATTGAGAACAGATCCTGCTCTTCCTCTGTATAAATACCTTTCAAGGTATTTGAAAAGTGCTGTCATATCTCCTCTCTGAAAATTTCCTGTGTTAGGCAAGCTATGTTATTGAGGGATATGGTGGCGCTGTGGGTTAAACAACAGAAGCCTCTGTGCTGCAAGGTCAGAAGACCAAGCAGTCGTAAGATTGAATCGAGTGAGCTCCCGTCGCTTGTCCCAGCTCCTGCCAACCTAGCTATTCGAAAGCATGCAAATGCAAGTAGATAAATAAGTACCACGGTGTTCCGTGTCTAGTTGTGCTGGCCACGTGACTACGGAAATTGTCTACAGACAAAATGCTGGCTCTATGGCTTAGAAATTGGGATGAGCACCGCCCCCTAGAGTCGGACACGAGTGGACTAAATGTCAAGGGGAACCTTTACCTTTACCTATGTTATTGAGGAGCTGACTATTCTGATTGTCTATTTCACTATTCTTCCCTATGGTTGCTTTTATGACCCAAGATAGGCAAGGATCACACACAAGCAGTGGCTTTTTCCTGACCAAGGATTGGACTAAATATGCAGAAAGACCTGAAAAACTTAACTTCTTTTGGTGTGTGTGTGTGTGTGTACGTTTCATATAATTACAAATACCTCCTTGAAATATAATTACAAATACCTACTTTCCCCCTGCTGCTTGAAAGATGTTAAACATCATTTGTTTATAAGAAAAAGACATTCTTTCCCCCTCCCTAAAGCTCCCTCTTCACAGTAAGATGTCAGAATTCATTACTTATTTCTGAGGAGAACGGGAGCCCTCTTCCACATGCGACTGTGCTAAGTAGGGGGCCGAGGTAATCCGCTGGGCTCAATTTCTGATGTTGAGATTGTTGTTCCACTGGTGCAGATAATTATCCCAAACCTTCATTATGTGTGATTTATTTCATAATGACTGATTTTGTTTTCCATCAGAGTGGAGGGGGGGGGAAAGCCACAAAACAATTATTTTTATCATGCTATCGTGCAGTCCGATTTGGAAGCTTATTGTTATCGTAGCAACAGTTTTATTTCCTGCATTTCCCTTGCCAGCTGGGACAAAATGGGGGACACCAGTTACCAAGGGGGCAGTGAAATATTACACAGCAGTGCACCTGGCCACAAAAAATAAATATTTGCTGAGAAGAGGCAGGGTTGGAAAACATTCTGGGCCCTGGACGCTCTCCTATTCTAAGATCACATTTATCATAAAAGTATTTCCCTACTGTGTCCTATCCTAATACTCTAGATGTACAGGCTTTTTGACTACAACATGTCAGAATATAGAAATTTTGTAGGCCTGAACATGTATAAGTGTTTCATTAACGAGGTGCCATTGTGCACAGATGTGAGAATGCTCTGGAGATGATGCAATGTCTTGAAACCAGAAGAAGATCAGGTGCAAAGGATGAAGTCATCTGTCTTCTGATTGGACTAAAAATGCCATGTACATGTATATAAGTGGACTGTGTCTTTGTGTCTTTCTCTTCCTCTTCCACCACTTGCTGCCATGCATTATGCCCGATTGTATAAAGAGTTCCTGCCATGCTGTTGAGATGCCTGCCTGTAAATATCTGTAAATACTTCTAAATACAACCGTCTTGCAACAAAAGAACTTGTAAGTGTCTTCAATAACTCTGCGCATTTCTACTGTCGCCAAAATCCAGACACAACAGTATCGTTATTTTCCACCCTCTCTTTCCATTTACTCAATGAGCAATATTTATTTATTTATTTACTTATTATTTCCACTTCTCTACTGCCCCATTAGTTTGGACACTGTCTGGACACTCTATGAAATATGGAGATTTCAGAAGTTTGCTTTTCCTTTCAGATCTCTGAGTTGATCTCATAAAGGAGCGAAGAGTTTTAAATAAGTCACTTATTTTATTTCTTTAAAATATTTTTAGCCTGCCTTTCTCCTTAAAAAGGACCCAAGGTGGCTTACATGATCAAAAACACAGTATTAAGGCAGTAAATGATTTGAACATCTTTAAAGTATTCAAGAAATGTTATATTAGTGTTAAGTAAAAGCATTGCTAAAACGAATTTAAAAGCAACAAATGAACCAGACCCTGGATCCATCAAGATAAGTTGCGTAACTCTGAATGGCAGTACCAGTGGGGTCTTGACTTGAGAACTTAATCCATATTGGAAGGCGGTTCTCAAGTCAAAAAGTTCTCAGGTCAAATCTGCATTTCCCATAGGAATGCATTGAAAACCATTTGATCCCTATCTGCTCTTTTCCGTCCATAGAAACTAATGGGAAGCTGCTATTCCGCCTTCGACCACTAGAGGGGGATATTTTGTTTCTTTTTTTCTTAGGTCAAGAAAGGTTCAGGGAAGGCAGGGAAAATACAGTCCAGGCAGTACCAGGCAGTCTGAAGACTCCCAATCCACTCTCTCAATGCTGGGAGGCGTGAGGAAGCAGACAGGCACCCTTTTCACTGGCCAACAGTTAACTGAAAGTTCAAATTTTGCACTTTCCCTGCCTCCCACGTGGTTTTTTTTCAGTTCTTAACTCAAATCTAAGTATGTAAGTCAAGTCAATATTTTCCTATGAGAGTGGTTCGTAAGTCAAAATGTTCGTAACTCGGGCCGTTGGTAAGTCAAGACCCCACTGTAGTGTCTCTGCTGGGTTTCTGACATGTGTCTTTCTTAACAGCTTTCTAGTGATCCTTATTAGACATGGGTGCTTCATGCGCTGCCATACAGATCTTGTCCCCAACCCTCAGGCCGGCTGAGCTACTTACCTGTCATTGCATGATGCCATGGGCCTCCTGCTCCAGCAGTGTGCCAGTCCCCATGGACCAGAGCACGCCAGACCCTCCTGTCTTCCACTGCCTCCTGGAGTTGGGTCAAATTCATGTTGTTAGCTTCGCTGAGTATTACTCTCAGCTTTTCATTTCCTCAGAGTAAAAAAATCCCAAGAGGAAAAGGTCACTTGCACCCAAAGTGATCAGTGTTGTTGTTGTTGTCATTGCTAAGAACCCGATCCGTAATCACTGACCGCTTTCTTGCCTCTTCTGCCTCCTGGAAGATAAAGTTGCTAGAGATGGGCATGGACCACTGGGTCACAGTTTGTGCCAGCTGTTCTGTGGTTCAGCACCCCACCCTTCCAGTGGGTGCTCACTCAGTGACAGTGCCCAGAAGAGACAAGGCAAGGAATCTAGAGCATGGCCTCCAAGCGGGTACCCACCAGAGAGGGTGCGGCAGTGAAATGCAGAACAGCTGTGTGGCTGTCGGCCAAACTGGATCCAGTGGTTCATGTCCATTACTAGAAGTTGTCTGCAAGACAGGCGAGGCATTATTGGGTCTCCTTTTCATACTGCCATCCTTCCTCATTTTTGACAATGCTTAGTATAGAACGCTTGAACATCAGGTGTAGAATTGATCTAGAAAGGCAATCTGATTTTAAATCTATAGAGGATTTGAATGGGCTATATGTTTAGCCAAGAGAAGTGAAGTTTTAAAAGACCAGCTTCTTGTTGTTTAGTCATTAAGTCATGTCCGGCTCTTTGTGAACCCACGGTACCAGAGCACGCCAGGCCTCCAGTCCTTCCACTGCCTCCCAGAGTTTGGTCAAATTCATGTTGGTAGTTTCGTTGACACTGTCCAGCCATCTCATCCTCTGTCGTCCCCTTCTCCTCTTGCCTTCACACTTTCCTTACATCAAGGTTTTTTCCAAGGAGTCTTCTCTTCTCATGAGATGGCCAAAGTAATGGAGCCTCAGCTTCAGGATCTGTCCTTCCAGTGAGAACTCAGGGTTGATTTCCTTCAGAACTGATAGGTTTGTTCTCCTTGCAGTCCAGGGGAGTCTCAAGAGCCTCCTCCAGCACCACAATTCAAAAGCATCAATTCTTTGGCGGTCTGCTTTCTTTATGGTGCAGCTCTCACTTCCATACATTGCTACTGGAAAAACCATAGCTTTGCCTATGCGGACCTTTGTTAGCAAGGTGATGTCTCTGCTTTTTAAGATGGTGTCTAGGTTTGTCATCGCTTTCCTCCCGAGAAACAGGCATCTTTTAATTTCGTGGCTGCTGTCACCATCTGCAGTGATCATGGAGCCCAAGAAAGTAAAATCTGTCACTGCCTCCATATCTTCCTCTTCTACTGTATTTGCCAGGAGGTGATGGGACCAGTGGCCATCATCTTAGCTTTTTTGATGTTGAGTTTCAGACCATTCTTTCTGCTCTCCTCTTTCACCCTCATTATGAGGTTCTTTAATTCCTCCACACAAAAGACCAGCTAGCTATTAGCATTTATTGGCAAGGTTGTTATACAGAAAGTGAATCAGGTCTCCACGTTGCTGTTCCATGGACAAGGATTGGAATCCAGTGGTGGTGGTGGGATTAAAAGGAAGCAGATTTCAGCTGAATGTTCACGAAAGAATCCAAGAGGGATTGACCTGGCAGGTGCTGGACACTCTTTTATGGAACAGAACCTGGGCAGCCATCTGTCACAGATGCTGTAGTTACATCCTGCATTGAACAGAGGATTAGACTAGATGGCCACCAAAGTCCCTTCTCATTATGTTTCTCTGAAATGAATGATCTGACTCTTGGCTGAAGCCAAGATAACTTAGTGGACGTTCCAAAGAAGCAACATATTTCTTAACCAGCAATGAAGGAGGGCAGTTCCCTTCGCACTGTGTTTCATGATGGAACATGGGCTTTACTTTTCCGGACTACAGCTCCCAGAATCCCCCACCCAACAGGGCCTGTGCAGAAATGAAAAGAAAAAAGCTCTGAGGTCAAATCCATACTTCTCTGTCAGAGTAGCTGGAAACGAAACATATCCAGTGAAGAGACAGCAGGAACACCAGCTTCCCTTCCGACTGTGATGTGATTCAGTGTGATTTTGTTTCTTCTGTAAAGAACCAGGCTTGTAGGCAGCTTTTCCCCCCCTGGGATGCAAAGCATTAAGGGCAATAATGATTTAACAAGACCACTTATGCTCTGTTTATCCTTCTGCTGCCGGCACAAACGATTCCTTGGCCGTCGGGCGCTACTAGAGAATCAACGCATCCCATCCAGGATTCCCAAGACTCGGTTAGCCATTCCTGTGATCAACGTCCAAATTAACATCTGAACGGATTCCTCCTGCGCCTTGATGGGGGCTCTGAAATCATTGTTGTTTTAACCTCTGCAAAAGAACAAGACAGGAGATGTGATGTGCGTAGGTTGTGTGCTGCGCCATTGGTGTGTGTGTGCGTTTGCCTCGCCCTGTACCTCTAGAAAAAGTCATACTCTTCTTGGGCCTTGGGAAAATTAACCTGCTCTACTTTTTTAACCTCTTTGAATTGACATTTGGCTGCCTCCTGTTATCTACATTTCTTCCAGTCTGGGGGGGAAAAGGTTGGGATGTTTTGTGAATGAACAGCACCACCTACTGCCTATTATATGATCCTGGAGCTTGGAGGAAACTGAACATCAATGGTGTCATTTGTCTAGTTCAAGAGCCAAAACGTTAGCCCGGGAACACTGGACGTTGCCTCTGGCTGTTGGTCCATTTCAAGCCACCTCTGGTCAGAAGAGATGAGTTTCCAGACAGGGCTTCAGGGAGGATTCTCACCAAGCCCTGTCTGGAGATCACTAGCCTTCCCTTGTGCTTGCTGATCCCAGGACCAACCAAGCCCAACTCAATTTATCATCTGAAGTCAAATGATGCTGCATGTATTCAAAGCAAGTGTGGTGCTTCTGAAGAAACTAGTCCAGGATTCTGCAGAAGGCGGACTTTCCATTTGACAGTGTCTAGGGCTGCTCAACCCCTGGGGCCAAATCTGGACGGTTTAGATCACTGGATCAGATCATATGAGTCCAAATTGAGGCTGAATTACACCTGGATTGGTTTGGTTTGATTTGGTAATTCAGGTCCTGAAAAACAGTGAGATAACCTGCCTTCAAAATGTTGCAGAGCATCATGCTATACCACCAGGGTGATGTGACACCGTGGGCAAGGAACAAAAATTGGGCTTGGTTTGTTGACAGCTCTGGTTTGCAACCTCAGATGAGAATCTCACAGACATTACCAATCAAAAGGCTTGCAGGGCGGGATTATGGGATATCACTGTACTTCTGTTTTCAGTTTTCTCAGGCTTTGTTGCTTATGGGAAGGGAGCTAGCATTATCTTACTGTTATTTCAGGAGTGCTTTTATTAGGCATTGGCACTTCATTTATTCCCTTATTAGGCATATGGGCAGAGATGCATTTTAGAATCTCTGGAATTCCTTCATTATCTCTCGCATAACTGGGAAGTCCCACAGAACCGTTTTCTTTAGCTATAGGTATATTGCCTTTAGACCATAGCTAACCCACATTTTTGAAACTGAGGTAGGGATGAGGAAATCTGTCGGTTTTCTCCTAGGTTCACGTTGTTAACTCTTCAGGTCTTTCCAACCTGAATGTAGTTTTAAAAAATGGTAAATTCACTAAAAGCAAACTGAAACAAAATTCTCACACATTTGAGAATTAGAGCAAATTAGAGCTGTGGGCGGGAGCCTCGTTTCACCATGAAGGCCAGTTTGGGGATTTCAGAATGGATCTCAGTTTAGTTCAGAGTGACTTCTGTCTCACCCAAATCCATTCAAGCCCCGAATCCAAATCAAAATGTAAATTTATACCCCAGCCTTCCATTGACTTAGTTCGGAAGATTCAAACAGTTATTACTTCCTTGTTTCCCCCCCCTCCCCCCCCGGTATACATGGCATTGCTTTGAAAGCATGACCGGCTCTCTTATTTCTTTATATATATATATATATATTAATATAAGGGACGACAGAAAGGAAAAGGGAATTGGAATTGATGAGGAAGAGGGGAGACAATAACATACTTCCATCCATTTTGTACCTATTGCCATATCAAGATTTTAAGTTATTCTATTTACTCTTTTCTGCCTTCTAGATTGAGTTCTCATTTCAATATATGCTATTCATAAGTTGTTAAATAGATTCCATCTTTCTGTTGCCTTTTGCAAGGGATAGTCCTTCATGACTTCTGTTAAAATGTCCATTTCGGCTATTTCCTGTACCTTTCCAATAAGATCTTCTTGTTTCGGTACCGTTGATCTTTTCCAATTTTTAGCATATAGAATTCTGACTACTGTAACTATGTATATAACTACGGTATATAATCCTTTGACTTATCTATATTTTCAGGTATCATACTCAATAAAAACAGTTCTGGGGTTAATGGCACTTACAGAGCAATGTTTGTTCCAACATAGCATGCACTCTTTTCCAATATGACCATCACATATGGTAATAGCTTCCCACTTATGTTTCACATTTCCAACACTTATTTGATACATCTGTGTACATCTTTGACAATTTTTCTGGGGTCATGTGCCACCTATAAAATATCTTATATATATTCTCTTTAAAGTTCACCGATCTTGTAAGCTTTATGTTATTTTGCCATATTTTCAGCAATTGATCAATATCAATATTACGCCCTATATTTTGTGCCCACTTAATCATACATTCCTTAACTATTTCATCTTGCATCTTAATTTCCAACATATAATTATACGTTTTCTTAACAATTTGTTCTTTTGAACCTAATAAAAGTTTATCAAAAATCATTTGCTCTAAGTAGAAGCCTTCTATTTTATCTTTTGTATATCTAGATTCTAACTGTGCTCTAGGCCACCAATCAATATATATGTTCTGTGACTCTAGCTCTTCTTTAGATTTTAGTTCACCATCCTTTTTTAATAGATCTTGATAACTTAAAGAGTTTGCTTTTGTCATAAGGCTGGGTTGAGTAAAGGCCTCTATCGGTGACACCCATACAGGTATTCATTTCTTAAAGAGTAGATTAAACTTTCCCAATATCAGACGCGTGGATGGAAAGGTTTGTGTACTGGGTTCCTTTAATGTTTGCTTTGGAAACAGAAACAAAAAAAGAACAAAAAACACTTTATAACAGCATCACTAGAGATGGGGACAAATTACCACATCGGCAAGTCCTCGTGCTTCATGATCCATCAAAGTAGACGAAGCAAGAAGCATGAATCTCCTCCCCATGAACCAATGAAGTATGAATTTATTTATTGGTTTTTTGGGGGGTTAGATGGCCAGATACTGTCTTTAAAAAATGACCCCTCCACCCCCACAGCCTGCCCTCCTGCCCCCTTCCCACTACCCCTGTTGCCTCCCCACCTTGGCTGCTGCTGCCATCCACGGAGGCCTGTGGCATGGGGACCTTCACAGTCACCATCCACCGCCACTTGCTGCGATGGCCTCCACCGCTATGGCCTGCCTTAAGGGAATCTAGGCTGCCCTTTGCAAAGATGGTGGCATGAAACCAAAAAAGTGGCTACAACATCTTTCTTTAATGACTTTCAGCTGTCGTAAAAGCTGCTGTTTCCAACTTTTCTTTTATCACTTCCGAACCTTTCTTCTTCAACGTACATTTTCTCCTAAATTCACCAAACCCATTTACGTGGGACACACAAGGCAATGGATCAGATTGGATCCAGATTTAGTCACAGGAGGCCTTTCTAAATGAAAAGGGCTTTAGTTAAGCCTCAGTGACTTCATTTTTACTACATTAACGCAGAGGAGAAACAGAAGGGCATTTTAGAACCGAATGGGCACTTCAATCTATGCAGATTTTGGGTTCGCTTTTTTCAGAGAGAGAGAAGATGCAAACGCAAATGTCATCTTGAATAAGGAAAAATAACTGATTCCAGTTTTTGAAAGCAGGAGGAAGAGATGTCAGTAGACAGAAAAGTTCAATCAGTTAGATTTTTATATTTGCCGCATCTCGTGTGTTTTTGTTTTTGTTTTATTAATGCCCTTTTTTGAAACAGAGTGAGATTGAGATTGTTATTGCTTTTATGTTCTTCAGTAAGAATTTCCTAAAAGACGGGATAATAATCTACAAAATAACTGCAATGCCAAGATGGTTTCCTTTAACTACTCGCAAACTTAACTGCGTCTGGCTTCACTCCATAGAATGAGAACTCTGCAGCAAGTGGGGGTTTAGCTATATTTTAATGAAATTTGCATTATGGAGGAAAGCTTTTGAATTGCTTAGAGGTGCATTCAGATGGCAAGAAAAGATCAGGACAGATTGCACCAGAAAGGGTCACTTTGCTGTGCTTGATTTCCTTTCAAGTGATCTTTCTGTCCAACAGGGATTTACTCCCACCAGAACCTGGAAAAAGTGTAGGTCTGCCACTGGGCAAAAAAAAAGTCCACCTTGGGTATGGACCTGAGTCAGGCTATTGCCTGCACATTGTGGGATCAACCAGAAATCAACCACATGAGATCATGCCACAAGCAGTCCAAAATCTGAGTGATATGCCCATGGGATCACAGCATTTCAGACTTAGGTATTGGAGAAAAACATTAAAATGGATGTTGCACTGTTATTGACTATACCATTCATCACATTAAAGGCTTGATAATTTTAGGTAGGTAAGGTATGGGACAGATTTTGCCTTCTTGGGCTCCATGATCACTGCAGATGGTGACAGCAGACACGAAATTAAAAGACGCCTGCTTCTTGGGAGGAAAGCGATGGCAAAACTAGACAGCATCTTAAAAAGCAGAGACATCACCTTGCCAACAAAGGTCCGCATAGTCAAAGCTGTGGTTTTTCCTGTAGTGATGTATGGAAGTGAGAGCTGGAACATAAAGAAAGCTGACCGCCGAAGAATTGATGCTTTTGAATTGTGGTGCTGGAGGAGGCTCTTGAGAGTCCCCTGGACTGCAAGGAGAACAAACCTATCCATTCTGAAGGAAATCAACCCTGAGTGCTCACTGGAAGGACAGATCCTGAAGCTGAGGCTCCAATACTTTGGCCATCTCATGAGAAGAGAAGACTACCTGGAAAAGACCCTGATGTTGGGAAAGTGTGAGGGCAAGAGGAGAAGGGGACGACAGAGGACAAGATGGCTGGACAGGGTCATCGAAGCAACCAAGATGACTTTGACCCAACTCCGGGAGGCAGTGGAAGACAGGAGGGCCTGGCGTGCTCTGGTCCATGGGGTCAGGAAGAGTCGGACATGACTTAATGACTAAACAACAACAAAGATGTGGGGAATTAGAAAATATAATGTGCCCCCGGATACCAAGACCGAGGTCATCCACACTCTTGTATTCCCAATCACTGGGTACAGATGCAGAAGGTGAATGGCAAAGATGGGTACGAACCTCAATTTGGAGGTTCATGCCAGTTTGTAAGGTGATTTTCCACTCAGCAGGGCTGTTAAGGACAGAGCATTTACAGAATACTTTATAGAATTAGGTCAAAAGAAATATTTGAATGCATGTGGAAGTGACATGGGTCTGAATTTGAAATATAGTAACCCCTGCCGGGTTTCGGTTCCAAGAGCCCGCCCCACCCCCCACCCCCGCAGATGCTGAAAAACACAAATCAAAGTGACTACTATTTTAATAGCATACACTATACATAGCAGGGTCTATGGTTCCCTCTAGTGGTAACATTATCTTTAGAAATATATACATTTCTAGGATGTTCAGACCATGGCTTATAGTTGTTTATCATTGGCAGTGCAGGGTGGGGATAATGGGAGCTGCGGTCTAAAACATCAGAAATGCCCAAGATTCGCCATCCTTGCATGAAAGAAATAGCGCAAAGAGGCAAGTGTGTGACAATATGTGGAGGCCTTGTTGAGGAACAAAGAGAGTCCGATTCAAGAATCTTCACTGAGCCATGGAGATCATCATCACATCCCAAGATCAGCTGAGCAGGTGATGCTGTTACCTCTGAGATGTCTGAATGTGTTAACAGTCCTCATGCCCTTTGGGAATGCTCTTTCATGTCACCCCAGCCACAGAGATAACTGGGTGACTCAGGATCCCTTGATGTCTTGTTCTATGCCTTCCAATTTAGATCACAGGTTTGTTTTGGATAAGGATGGGTGAAAATGTCATCTCTCTCTCTCTACCTCTGTCTCTCTCTTTTAAAAAAACCATAACTTTTCACATAGATTTGATGGAAAGAACCAGAAGGAAACATTGCTTCCACACCCACTTACAGTAACAATTCCATTACTTCTGGAAATGCTCAAAATATCTCTGTTCCTGCCTCTCACTCTCTCTTTTTGGCCCTCCTGCTGTTGTGCATGAGCTTATTTTAGAGATGTGCAGTTCTGTCAAGCCAATTTCTGAAGACTTCCTTGTTTTCCAACTCCGGGTCTGTGCTGCTTTCATGTGCATTGCAAAAAAAAAAATCTGAAGGTTTTGTTTCTCCTTTAAAAAATAAAATCAAATCCATTTCTGTGTGTTTTTTTAGATGCAAACATTCTTGTATTGCTTCCGTCCACTGACTATCACATGTTGATAAACATATTCTGAAATGGATGCCTTTTTTAAATGCATCCAGTTGAAATTTGCATTCTTTACTGGATGCATTTTGCAGGGTCCTGATGTTTGAACAAAGACGTTTCTGAACAGAGACTGCTGAATATAAAATATCTAGTCCATGTTCATATCAACTGCTAGATATGATTTCAGTTGGTATGGTTTCAGTACAGTGGACCCTCTACTTACGGAATTAATCCGTATTGGAACGGTGGTTGCAGGTCGAAAAGTCTGTAGGTCAAGTGTCCATTGACTTACAATGCATTGAAAACTGATTAATCCGTAATCGGCCATTTTTGTTCTGTTTTTGTTCCATTTTGGTGTTTTTCTGGTCTGTAGGTCAATTCTCCGGCTGCAAGTTGAACTTAAATTTTGCAGCCAGAGAAGTCTGTAACTCGAAAAGTCTGTAAGTCGAGCCGTCTGTAAGTCGAGGGTCCACTGTAGTTTCAGTATCTGGCTGCCAACCTACCAGATCAAAAGCATGTAAAAATGTGAGTAGATCAATAGGTACCACCTTGGTGGGAAGGTAACTGCGTTCTATGTCTAAGTCGCACTGGCCACGTGACCACAGAAACTGTCTACGGACAAATGCTGGCTCTATGGCTTGGAAACAGGGATGAGCACCGCCCCCTAGAGTCGGACATGACCGGACTAAATGTCAAGGGGGACCTGAAAAGCCACAGGTTGGGAGTTTGATTCTCCACCAAGCCTCCTTGACAGGATCTGGACTCCCAGACTCCTTTCCATAGGCTCCTTTCCAGCTCTGCAGTTCTGTAATGATGATAAAAGGCAGTACAGACTGGGGAAATTTCTCCTTTCTAAATCCCACAGACCAGATTCCTCACACACCTCTAGCTTGTTTTTCTTCCTTTGGTAAAACTCACTTTTCCAATTTAAATTCAGACCTGGATCCATCCTTTCTGTTTCGATAAAAAAATTCTACCTGACATCTGAACGTCAAGAGAAATCAGCCTGTTGATAATTGGGTCTAATTGGAGATGGTTACTTTCTTTACCTGCAGGGCAATAATATTCAGCCAGGTGTGGAACATTCTGAAAATGTCATAGCAATTTCCTTCCAGGTTGGCCCAATGAAGTCACGTAGTTCTCAGTCAAATGGATAAACCATATATTATCCCTGGTCAGTTGAGTTGGGCTACATCGTAAATGACGTGAAAGCTATGCAACCAGTATGTTAACCTTCTTAGCATCTTCTTCTACCTGGGATCTGGAAGCTGGACTAAATCCCCACAATCCTCTCTTTTACTGCTGGGCTTCATGAGAACAGTTCATTTCCCATAACTTCCAGGGTATATAAATGGCACGCCACAGTCTCTTTCTCATTCATTTTAGAAATAATGAAGAAGGTAGAGTAGAGAGGTCTTTTCAGACCATAGAATTGCTGCTCGCTTTTCTTCCCAGACATGACTTGCTCCTTGGGAAAGTATTCTGCTGCTCCTGAGATTTTGTCTTCTCATTGGCCATCTTTGGGAAGGATTTGTCTTTAACGGTGTGATCCTGGGACTGTGCAGCTTGCCCAAGGCCACACAGGTTGGCTCTTCTCTCAGGATGTCTCCGTGGGGCATCAAACTCCCAACCTTTGGCTCCATAGCTAGATACATGAACCGCTGAGCTATCTAGCCAGCTTCTGTTCCACTTGGTAAATTACAATTTGTGCATACCTACTTTTGAAACCTGATCAAAACCCCATACTACCCTCAAAAGATTCACACTGGAGAAAGCCAACCATACAGTGATCCTGCCTTCTTCTTCTTCTTCTTCTTCTTCTTCTTCTTCTTCTTCTTCTTCTTCTTCTTCTTCTTCTTCTTCTTCTTTATTTGTTTGTTTGTTTGCTTGCTTGCTTGCTTGCTTGTTTGTTTGTTTGTTTGTTTGTTTGTTTGTTTGTTTGTTTGTTTGTTTGTTTGTTTGTTTGTTTGTTTGTTTGAATTATCCCACCTATCTGGACCACCAGACCACTCTCCATATACATGCCTTGTTTACCGCTGACCAGAGATGAAAAATGGCTTATCCTTTCTTCACCCGCAGTGGGTGATCTGGCCTGACTAGGCTAGAAGCAACTGCACTGACATTCTGCAAAATGTTCAACACCTGACTAAGTATCAATGCCTAAAGATGGGAACCACCTCCTGTTAGACCTAATTGTCAGTTGGCTGATTTCCTTTGATGTGCACATTAAGATAGAATTTGCACATAGAGTAGATCCCTGTTTGAATCTAATCCAGGTAGGTCATCCCCATGAAAGGGAATAAAATAAGGTTTGTCAGAGTAATTTGCTGTATACTATACTTGGAAGATGACAGCAATAAAGTTGGGGAGCAAATCTGGTTTGCCCTGTCTCCTTGTACATTTATTACACTTGGATAAATTATACTGAGCGAACAAAGGAAGGCCTTCTAGAAGTTGATGGACCACAGCTCCCAAAATCCTTCTCCACTCTGCCCATTGGGTTTGATGAGAGGTGGACGCCAACAGCATCTGCAAGGTTGAACCTTGCTTTAATTACATTCTTCAGTGTTCACACAGTAACATCCCTGCTCTAGGAAAGTTAGCCGTGTGACATGACTCGAGGTGTAAGTAGTTCCAATTCTCTGGTTGGTCAAGATGGATCTTCAGGAATTGTAAAAAGAAGACATCAGGATTTCTTTGTTTCTGTTTGCAGGAAGAACAACTACACTTCTGATCCATTTCCCTGAATTGCTGCTGCGGAGGATCGGTGCTCCACAGGGGAGCCTTTCACTGTCAGCTGAAACAGCCCTGCCCTCTCTGTAGGGAGGCATGGAAGATGAAACCAAGCAGTGGGACTTGGCTGTTTGGACCACTGCGAACAGCTTTCTGAGGGACTGGAGGTACTTCCTTTTAATAACTCGATACCCAAGCCGAGGCAATGTGCATCCTCTCAATTCTTAACACACCACCATTAATAATTCAGGCTGTTTTGTTTCACAGCCACAGCATTTTTAAAAGGAACATCTCTGAAACTCTTTCAGATGGATGTCGCTTGCCTAATTAGCAATATGTTTGTCACATTTCTGCCTCATTCCGAAGAGAATAGCTCCCCAAATGCAGGAGTTTTCATTGCATCTCATTAAGAATGTATGGCCCATTACAGTTATGATACCTGTAATGGCATTAACTCTTTGGAGAGCAGGAAAACACACAAACACACAGAAACACACACACCGGCTCTTTCAAAGGCTGTCTTTGAAAGCAACTGAAATCTCAAAATCTGGTGGAAAATGAGCACAGCCTTTTATGCATTCTCCACATCTACAAATCAACCCATTTGTTCTACTAAAACCCCTCTTTGAGGATGAAATTCATCAAACTTGTCATTCCCTTCCACTTAGGGAAAAAGAGAATTGTTGCTATTAGAGATCATCGTACTTGAAAAATAAAATCATTGAATTGTTATCTGTCAATGCTAGCGCGGACATTTGCCTCCGAATGAGGTTGCAGTCTTGCAACATAAGAACCTACGAACCATCTGGTGACTTCTAGCTGGGCAGCTGGTGTGAACGTCCGTAGGGGTAGTGGACTCATTATGATAGGCCCCCACTCCAGTGGCGCCTGATGGATCCTAATGGTTTCCTGACTGCACCTGGGGAGCTTCCAACCCTGTTTGTTGGTAGTGCTGTCACAACGGTGGCTAATCAGTAGAAATGCTACGGTTGTTGTTGTTTTTATTGTTGCTGTTCTTGTTCTGTGCTCTCAAATCAAAACCTAGCTATAGTGACCCTAATAGAGCTTTCAAGGTGAGTGGGATATTTAAGGAGTGGGTTTTACCATTTCCATTCCCCTAGTGAGTTTCCAGGGCCAAGTGGGGATTTGAACTCTGGTCTCCAGAGGCATAGTCCATCACTCTATCCATTACACCACACTGGGTATCTAATAGCTATGGTGGTTGATATTATTGTTCTCAAGTGTCCTCTTTTCAGCTGTGGGGCTGGACCAGCTTCCTGCCCCAGCTTGCTGTTCAGAAAGGAAAGTCTCAGCTAGTGGTGGGGCCAATTTCCTTCTGTATGGGTAGCTAAGGTGGTGCTAGGTCTATGCTAGATCTCAAAGCCTTCACAGCTAGGCCTTTCCTCCAGTTGGGCCACATGTGAGTCTCTGTAGATGTAGTGCTCCTGCAGACAACTAAATCTATCTGTAGAGAGAACTGTGGAGAACTGTGGGGTTTGTAGTCCCAAAAAATCTGAAAATCCTACGCCTGTTGTTTAGTCATTAAGTCATCTCCGACTCTTCGTGACCCCATGGACCAGAGCATGGCCCTCCTGTCTTCCACTGCCTCCCAGAGTTGGGTCAAATTCCTGTTGGTTGCTTCGATGACACTGTCCAACCATCTCGTCCTCTGTCATCCCCTTCTCTTCTTGCCTTCACACTTTCCCAACTTCAGGGACTTTTCCAGGGAGTCTTCTCTTCTCATGAGATGGCCAAAGTATTGGAGCCTCAGCTTCAGGATCGGTCCTTCCAGTGAGCACTCAGGGTTGATTTCCTTCAGAATGGATAGGTTTGTTCTCTCTCTAGTCCAGGGGACTCTCAAGAGTCTCCTCCAGCCCGACAATCCTATGCCTAGTTGCTACCAGTCACAGTTGGCAATATTGGGCTGGATGGGTCAACATTCTGACTCATTATATAGCAGCATCCTAAGTGGGGCACCATGTTCGCCAAGCTTACATGGCACTGTGATCAAATGAGGATGATGATGATTAGTATGAAGACAGAGACAAAGAAACAATACTGAGAAAAGCCTAGGTTATGAAAAAAAATTCTCAGTGTGGTTTTTAGAGATGGGCATGAACCAGAAAAAGGGCAGTTCATTGTGGTTCATAATTCATTGAAGTCCATGAACCACGAATGTCCCAAATTTTTGAAAAACAAGCTATGACTTGATGGTGGTTGTGGGTTTTTTGGGCTCTTTGGCCGTGTTCTGAAGCTTGTTCTTCCTGACATTTCACCAATCTCTGTGGCCGGCATCTTCAGAGGACTGGAGTAGGAACTCTGTCCTTGCTGTGGAAGGGAAAAACCTACAACAACCATCAGATCCCGGGCGTGAAAGCCTTGGAGAATACACTAAACTATTAATTGGTTCATTTTTGGTTTGAAAGTTCAGGAGCCCTAAAATAGCTATCCAGCCACCCAGAGACACCAAAATCACTGAGAAGCTGTCCTTGGCTCTCCTGTACACCCCCTTCAAATGTAGTGAATTTTGAATTTTGTACATCTGATTTATATAGCCTCCAAGCAGGTCGCCCCCAGGAAAGTGCCCTTTAGCAGCTGGCAAACCACTTTCTGAACTCCAAAGCAAGAGTAACCACAACAAATGCAGCTCCATCTGGAATTTCAGCTTCTCAGATGTTTCAGTGAAATGTTCGCTTTAATTTTCTGCATGTGAGTATTAAGGTGTAGCGACCCCAGACCTACTGGAGTATCCCACCCTGTAGTTAGGCTGCCACCAACCATTCGCTCTACCAAGTCACCCAGACCAGGAATGGATTTTAATAAACAAAAGAACAAGGTTTATTGAAAAAACAAACAGGGTAAATAAAAGGATCAGGTAAATAGGATACTGGAACTTGGTATAGTCCCAATCATACACATACAACAGATTGGTTCTCACGGAACACTTTAAGGTAACGCACAGACCCTGAACCTATCAGTTCTGGCTACCTAGATAGAAACCTGAACCTATCAGGTATGTACTGTCTGACGAACAGTTGTACCCAGTCTGACCCACAGACTCCAACTCCACTTCTCCACGTCAGCTCTTCTACGATGGACTTTCCCCAAATATATATACAGTACAGCTCCTCCCCCCTGATGTCCCGCCTTCCACTCCCCATAGGATGGAACTTTCCCTCCAAACCCATGACAGACAGGTACCATCAGTGCTGTATGTGACACCTTCCCCCTTTATAAGTTGTTTTGCGGGGGAAAAGCTAAAGTGCTTTTCTCCAACAAAACAACCAGGATCAAAACACATAAACAGTTATACATTATAATACAATCCCATAACCCATACTTACTCACTCTAGGTCAAACATATCACTTATGCATTTATACATTAATATTTGCAATACATTAAGTTACCTTTATTAATACAAACCAAGCCTGTTCAATAAACAGGTACATTTAACTTTTGGTCACCAAAATATACACAGTCCATGGTTTCTTCGCCATCTTCACTCGTCGGGTCTTCTTGACAAGGCGTCAGCAACACAGTTCATTGCCCCTCTGACCACCTTCACTTCAAAGTCAAAATCTTGCAGGTTTAAAGCCCACCTCATAAGTTTACTATTATGGGTTTTCATTGTCTTTAACCACTGCAGTGGTGAGTGGTCAGTGCACAGAACAAAATGTCTTCCCCAGATGTAGGGTTTGGCCTTCTGAATCGTGTATACTATGGCCAGGCACTCCTTTTCCACG
This sequence comes from Pogona vitticeps, assembly GCF_051106095.1. Classification (NCBI taxonomy): domain Eukaryota; kingdom Metazoa; phylum Chordata; class Lepidosauria; order Squamata; family Agamidae; genus Pogona; species Pogona vitticeps. The sequence goes on from NC_135786.1 coordinate 233,050,435, forward strand.
GTTGCCAAATGTCTCTCACCTTTCTGGAGTTTCCTACTCAGGTAGGACACTGGATGCTGGTCACCATTTTCATCCTCCTGGCAAAGAACTGCTCCTACCCCGCTGTTAGACGCATCGGTGTAGATGATGAACTCCCGGTCGAAGTCGGGAGCACGCAGCACTGGATAATGGATGAGCGCCTCCTTCAACCTCTGGAACGCCTCCTCACAGTCGCTGGTCCACGGGATGCGGTCATCAGTCTTCTTCCGCGTCAGATCGGTCAGCGGAGTCGCTATCTCGCTAAACCTCGGGATGAACTTTCTGTAGTAGCCCACCAACCCAAGAAATGATTTGACTTTTTTCTTGGTGTTGGGTCTGGGCCAATCACGAACGGCTTCTATCTTGGCCTCTAGGGGTTTGATCACTCCTCCCCCTACTATGTGACCTAAGTATTTTATTTCTGGGCTACCCAGCTGACACTTGCTTGCCTTTACTGTTAGCCCTGCTGCACTTAACCTCTGCAGCACTATCTCCAGGTGTTTCAGGTGATCTTCCCAGGTATTGCTGAAGATCCCTATATCGTCAATGTAGGCCACAGTAAAGTCACTGAGCCCTGCTAAGGTCTGGTCCATCAGCCTTTGGAATGTGGCTGGTGCATTTCTGAGACCAAAACTAAGGACTCTAAACTCATATAGACCGAAAGGGCTGCAAAATGCGGTCTTTTCCTGATCCCGGGGATCAATCCTTAATTGCCAGTAACCCTTTACTAGGTCCAACGATGAAATGAACCGACAACCCCCTATGGTTTCAATCAGGTTGTCTAGCCTGGGCATTGGGTAGGCATCAGGAGTGGTTACGCGGTTTAATTTCCGGTAATCTACACAAAATCTAATGCTCCCATCAGGCTTGTCCACCAGGACTATCGGAGAGGACCATGGACTAGAAGAGGGGACGATTATGTTCTCCCTAAGCATCTCGTCCAGCTCCTTCTGCACCTTGTCCCTATAGGGTCCCGTCACTCGGTATGGGGATACTGCTTGCGGGGTTGCATCCCCTGTGTGGATCCGATGCATCACTCCCTTCACTATCCCCGGCTTATTTGAAAAAACCTTATGATATTTGGTGAGCAGCACTTTTAGTTCTTGCTGCTGGTCTTGGGTGAGTGCAGGACTGATCTTCACCTCATCTGGGTTGTATTTCACTTCCCCTCTACCCTCCCAGAAGGGCAATTCAGCTTCCTCACTCTCAGCTGCTTTTATGGCAAATAAAACCCTCTGTTCCCCTCTGTAGTAGGGTTTCAGGGCATTCACATGTACCACCCTCCGTGCTTGGTGTTCCTCCTGTTCTATCAGGTAGTTCAGGTCCGACATCTTGGAAATGACCCTGTATGGTCCTGCCCATTTGAGCTGCAGTTTGTTCTCTTTGCAGGGCTTAAGCCAAAGCACTTCCTCCCCTGGGTTAAAGTGCCTCTCCCTGGCTTTCTGGTCATACCAGGTTTTCTGTCTGACCTTCTGAGCTTGCAGGTTTTCTGCTGCTAGCTCTAGGTTTCTCTTCAGGTCATTCATTAAAGTGTCTATATACGTCACAACATCTTGTGGGTCATCCTGGGTGATCTGCTCCCAATTCTGTTTGATTAAATCAAGTGGACCTTTTACTTTTCTCCCAAACAAAAGTTCAAACGGACTGAACCCGGTACTGGCTTGGGGCACTGATCGGTAAGCAAACAAAAGGGATTGCAGCTTCTGGTCCCAATTGTTTGGATTCTCTGCCAAGTAAGCCCTAATCATGCGCATCAGAGTCCCATTGAACTTCTCCATTAACCCATTACTTTCGGGGTGATAGGCAGTGGTTTCCTTGTGTTTAATTCCACAGATTTGCCATAACCGTTTCATGAGCTTTGATGTAAACGAGGTGCCCAAATCTGTGATTATTTCTGAGGCAAATCCCATCCTGGACATATACCCCACCAAGGCATCTGCCACTGTGTTAGTTTCGATGTTAGTCAAGGGAATGGCTTCGGGGTACCTCGTGGCATGGTCCACAATGGTGAGAATGAACCTGTTCCCCCTCTTTGTGGCCTTGGGCAAAGGTCCCACAATATCCACTCCTATACATTTGAACGGGGTGTCAATCACAGGCAAAGGGCACAACTTCGCTTTGGTCCTGTCACGGTTATTCCCCTGCCTCTGACACACATCACATTGTCTACAGAACTCCTTGATCTGCTTCCCTATTTCAGGCCAGTAAAAATTTTGTGTGATTCTCTGCTGTGTTTTGTTCACCCCCAAGTGCGCAGCAAACATGTCAGAGTGCCCCCTTTGTAAGATCATGGGGCAATACTTTTCAGGTACCACTAGCTGACTTCTGATCCCATCTCCCCCTTTTGAGATATTCATCAGGGTCTCTCTATATAAAATTCCCTTTTTCCCGTGAAATCTCACTGGGGTTTCAGGTGTTAGCTGGGTGTCTGTCACCTTTTCAAAACACTTTCGGAGAGTGGCATCTGCCTTTTGCTCTTGGCCAAATTTGCTGTCTGTGGTTAAGGTTTCTGCCACAGCTTCGGGACTACCCTCATCTGCTTCAGCCTCGGGCTCTTCAGTACCCCCCTGACCTGTCCCCGTGGTAGCTTGTGAGCGTGTAATCACTAGCACCCGTTTCACATGTTCAGCCAGGTCATTTCCCACGAGCACGGCTGCTGGCAGAGTTGATGAAATCGCTAGCCGCCAAACTCCAGCCTTGAAAGCTCACAGGTACCTCAGCTACTGGCAGTGAGATCACCTGCCCCTCAATCCCTGCCACCTTCAGGCTCTCATTTGGGATTATATGCTTCCTAGGAATAATGTCTGGATGGCACAGGGTCACCTGGGAACAAGTATCCCTTAGCCCCCTATACTGATGGTCAAGTATTCCTACGTCCACACCAGCGGTCTCAAACAATTGCGAATCTGTCCTCACTAGTAAGCAGCGCTTGACCTCCACAAGAGGACCATTTTCCCCAGCCTGATCAGCAGATGTAACTGGTCCAGAGTGAGTCGCCATGGCAACAGGCTCCCTCAGTGGCAAGGAGCTTTGCTCTGTCTGGACACAGAACACAGCTTTTGGCTTGGTTCCACTCAAATCATGAGGCAAATTTCCCTTTAGCTGCTTTAATTTCTCACACTCTGAGATTAGATGGCCCTTTCCTTGACAGAAATAACATTTTCTGCTGTACTTGGAGTCTTTCTCATCTGTTTTTGGTTTTCCCTCCAAAATCTGAGGTCTTGGTGGTTTCATGTCAGAGGGCTTCCCTTCAACATGGGCCCCTCCCCCTTGCTGGTTTTTCCCTGGTCCCTGAGAGTACCTGCTGTAGGTTTCTTTGGGCTTACCCACAGTTTTCCCCTCAGCACCTAAGGGCTTCCTTATTTGGGAAATAAAATCTGCGATCTCTGCCGCTTCTGTCACAGTTCTAGGTTTCCTCTCTCTCACATGGAACTTTAGTTCCCCATGCAGGACTGAATAAAACTGTTCCAGCGCTATCAGGTCTTTGAGCTGCTGGAAGGTCTCTGTCCCCTCCTGAGACAGCCATTTCTCTAGCAACCTCACCAGTTGGGCCCCCACTTGGGTAAAAGTCTGCTCTGTTTTTTTTGTGAGTGACCTGAATTTTTGCCTCAGCTGCTCAGCATTTATCCCATGCCGGGCAAACAGCAGTTTTTTAAACTCAGCAAAGTCTTTCAGCAGTTCCACTGGCATCTCTGCATAGACTTCTGCCAGGCTGCCACTGATTAAAGATCGCATAATGGTTATCTTCTCAGTTTCCCTTACTGAGAAGTCCACAAACGCTCTTTCCACGAGGGAAAAGAACACCTCAGGGCAATCTCCCTTGTTGTACACAGGGAATTTCTTCAAGTCAGTTTTAGACAGGCTGCCTTCCCCATTCCCTGGGTTCCCCTCATTATTATTATTATTATTCCTATTTCTACTCATTATTTCCAGCTTCTTCAGCTCAAACGCCATTCTTTCTAACTCCAACTGTCTCTGTTTCTCTTCCCTTTCCATTTCAAATTGTCTTTGTTTCTCCCTTTCCCTTTCCTCCATTTCCCTCACCCTCAGTTTATGCTGTTGGGCTAGGAGCATTTTTCTGAGTTCTGAGGTCAGTTCTCCCGTGCTCTCATCCTGCACTGAGCCAAATTCCTCCTCAGAACCTTGGTCTCCCTGTGGTTCTCTCACTTCCCCCATTTCTGCCATTTGGCTTCGAGTCAAGGGCATAATCCCCCCAGAACAGGCTGCCTTCAAAAGTCACGCCTCAAAATAAAACGACGACTTTTTTCCTTTTGCCTCAGAAACAGCCTTCTATAGACTGCTGCTGTCCCTCCAGCACCAACTTGCAACTGTTGCTAGGCAGAATCCACCCCCTCTGCTAGGCCTCTCAGCAGACAGGCTAGATCACTGTTACTTCACGCAGCTTTGCCTCAGCCCTTTCCCACCAAAACGGGTTGCCTCAGAGCTCCCTAATCTAGTCCCCCAATCTGAGTTTGCACGTTCTTCCACTAGCCTACCTCCCCGTGAGGTAAGCCTAGAAGATTACCTACGCGCCCTCAGATTTTCCCTGACTAGACCCCCCTTGCTCTGGGCACACTAGCCAAGGCTTTGCTGGACCACTGGGCAACTGGACCCGTCGTATCCCACCCGCTGGACACCAATAAATGTAGCGACCCCAGACCTACTGGAGTATCCCACCCTGTAGTTAGGCTGCCACCAACCATTCGCTCTACCAAGTCACCCAGACCAGGAATGGATTTTAATAAACAAAAGAACAAGGTTTATTGAAAAAACAAACAGGGTAAATAAAAGGATCAGGTAAATAGGATACTGGAACTTGGTATAGTCCCAATCATACACATACAACAGATTGGTTCTCACGGAACACTTTAAGGTAACGCACAGACCCTGAACCTATCAGTTCTGGCTACCTAGATAGAAACCTGAACCTATCAGGTATGTACTGTCTGACGAACAGTTGTACCCAGTCTGACCCACAGACTCCAACTCCACTTCTCCACGTCAGCTCTTCTACGATGGACTTTCCCCAAATATATATACAGTACAGCTCCTCCCCCCTGATGTCCCGCCTTCCACTCCCCATAGGATGGAACTTTCCCTCCAAACCCATGACAGACAGGTACCATCAGTGCTGTATGTGACATAAGGGTTTTGATAAAGCAGAAAAACTCATGCTTCTGAAGATTTGCAAAAAAAAAAAAAAAAAAAAAAAAAACAATTGAAGCCACCTGGCTGTCATTTTACTAGCCTTCTGCTTTGGGGTCCTCTTCACAACTTGCTTAATCAACCTGTAGCTGAGAATATCAAACAGCTGCCACCTCTGGGGGTCAATTCAGATCTGCAGGTTCCTCTCTCATGACCGCAACAAAATATCCAAAAGCAAGCCTTATAAAGAGAAGAATTCCGATTACAATACCACATCTGGGCATTCACCTGGAGTGAGCACACACATGCTTTTTACTTGATATCACTTTCCATGACATTTTGAAGCCTGTAAAGAGTAGGAGGAAATGCTCAGAACAGGGGAATTGAGAGCACTAATGCAGAAAGATCTTATATTCAAGCTTCAGGAAGAGGCATCATAAACTCGAACAACACACTGTTTGGATTGAGGAAAATTGGGTGTGTGGTGGAGTGAACAAAAGGGGAAGGAATAAATATGTGAACATAGCCCAGCAGTGTTGCAGATCTTAGCTGAACATCAGATCTGGAAGCAACCAAAGCAACAGTAACAGCTCTACCACATAGTCCATTCACTACAAAGAAAAAGTGAGGCATAGAAGCATTTTGTTCACTGATGATTCAGTTTGTCTCTTCCTGCTTTTGGAAGGCAGCAAGGAAATGGATTTTGACTATCCTGACATGATGAGAGACATCCATGAAGAATAACAAAGGCCCTGAGCTTCTGAGACAGGGAGTGCCATTTTTTTCTGGTCAGGACCTCTGTAATTTGCAGAAATTGTTTTTACACAAACTATATACGCATAACCTTTCCCTTCAAAAATCAACATGCATGACTGTGGAAAAAGAGGACCTCAATTATTCACCTTCATACCATACCATTGGAAGTGGGAAGTGAGAGCTGGACCATAAAGAAGGCTGACCACCGAGGAATTGATGCTTTTGAACTGTGGTGCTGGAGGAGGCTCTTGAGAGTCCCCTGGACTGCAAGGAGAACAAACCTATCCATTGTTAAGGAAATCAACCCTGAGTGATCACTAGGATGACAGATCGTGAAGCTGAGGCTCCAGTCCTTTGGCCATCTCATGAGAAGAGAAGACTCCCTGGAAAAGACCCTGATGTTGGGAAAGTCTGAAGGCAAGAGGAGAAGGGGATGACAGAGGACGAGATGGCTGGACAGTGTCATTGAAGCTACCAACATGAATCTGACCCAGCTGCGGGAGGCAGTGGAAGACAGGAGGGCCTGGCATGCTCTGGTCCATGAGGTCATGAAGAGTTGGACATGACTTAAGGACTAAATAAGCAAACCATACCACCACTTTCTAAAAGAACTCTTTTGCACCCAGCAGAAGGGAAGACCTCTGTTTTGGGTTGTCTCTTTCCTTCCTTGGAACCAAGGTAAATATAGCGATGAACAAGAACCCAAGAATTAAAGATTTATCTCAACTTTCCCCACTGAGGGAGTATCTGGTTCAAGTGATAATGAGCTAAAGATATTGGTAATAGGCTTGGTTCATCTAAGGAGTTAAGCTTTATTGCTAATGTGTTTATTATCATACCAAGCAGAAGACAATAGGGCTCCTTCATTGGGTATGGCTTATGAAGGGAAACATTCAAGCATCTTCTGAACGCCCAACATAGAAACAAGAAAAAAAAGCTAGAATTATGTGGAGGGAATGCAGAGAGAAAAGGCAATCACAAAATTAGTGTCCCCCTCCAGCAGGCTACCTTTTGTGTGCTTAGTCTCGCACTGGTTGTGAGATTGTTCACTTGTCCAGCTGCATAAAGAAGGGACTACTTGAGAAGGGAAACTGCCATGAGAATGCCCTAAAACAGTGGTCCCCAACTGTTTTGACTCCAGGGACCAGTTTAACGAAAATCATTCTCCCAAGCACTGGGCGGGTACTTGTTATGCAATAGGTTGCTGGAGGATAGCTGTGAATCAAGCTCATGAAAGAAATGGCGAGCAGGAACAGATCAGCAGCGGCATTAGAACCTAATAGGAGCTCGCTGACAGGAGGTTGAACTTCACTCGCCACTCACCTCCTCCTCGTCACTCATCTGTCCTGGCAGCCTGGTCCTTCCAAAGCCACGGACTGGAAGGGGTCTGCGCTCCAGGGGCTGGAGCCCCCTGCCCTAACGTATATTATTTTTCTCAACAGGATTGTGGCCATAAAATTCTTAAATGTTACCGACTTAGGCAGATTCCTAAGTTTAACCATGGAGCTTCTCCAGGTTTCTTGCAACATATTGCTGTGGCTTCAGAAGAATCCACAGGTCCACTGCACTGAACAGCTGGAAAAGGCTTTCTTGGGCTACTAGTTAGAAGTTCCTTGAATGAGCTCTGATTGGCTAACAGCTGGTCAGCTTTGAGCATCCTAATCATTGCTTTCTCTTATAATATTAACCTTTCCGAGCATTATGGCAGCTTGCAACTTGAAGAATAGCCAGCTTTACAGAGAAAAAAAGTTATCTCTCCCTCCCTCTCTCCCTCTCTGTGTGATGGCATGGGATTTCAGTTTTTAACCACAATACATATTTCTAACTGTGTAGGGAAGCAGAGCTGCTCAGTGATATGGAAAAATTGTTTGTGTATGCTCAGAAACACACAAAATGGTTTGGCTTTAAAATGGCTTTATTCATTCATTCATTCATTCATTCATTCATTCATTCATTCATTCATTCATTCATTCATTCATTTATTTATTTATTTATTTATTTATTTATTTATTTGAGTTGCTGACTGCTCCTACTGACCAATTAGGGCCACACTTCAATAATCTGACGGGCCAGTCTCTTCTAACTAGAATATAGATTCTTATGATTTTTATTAACTTTTTCCAATTCAGACTAAACAGGCTGGGATGTTCAAAAAGTGAATTAGATACGGGAACTTCGTAGTCGCATCTAGTGACACGAAATATGAACCGTGGCACCACAGGTGGTGGCCCAATTTCCAGCCGCAGAACCGCCCGGACCACTCGGTGGGTTCTGTATGATGTTAGGGTCCTTTTTCAATGGTGGCCTGACCCTCAAGGCAGGAGACCAGCCAGACCTTCCCTTCCTCCCCGTGCAGCCGACCACTGATGGGCTAAGCTGGGAGACTCCCTGTCTCTCCCCTTGCTGACACAAGAAGGGATGACCGGGCTCCTGCCGGGATTGGTAGGCCACCACCCAAGAAGGACCCTAGTGCTCCCCGGAGCCTGGTGAGTAGCCTAGCCAGTTCTGGGGTTGGCAATGGGGCCACCACAGCACCCGTGGTGCCACGGTTCATATTTTGTATCCCTAAATACGAATATGAGCTCCCATCGCTTTGTCCCAGCTCCTGCCAACCTAGCAGTTCAAAAGCATGCAAAATGCAAGTAGATAAATAGGGACCACCTCGGTGGGAAAGTAACGGCGTTCCGTGTCTAGTCACGCTGGCCACGTGACCACGGAAGATTGTCTTCGGACAAAACGCTAGCTCTATGGGTTGGAAACGGGGATGAGCACCGCCCCCCCAAAGTCAAACACGACTGGAGAAAAATTGTCAAGGGGAACCTTTACCTTTACTTTACCTAAAGTGAACACATGTGATGGACAAAATTAAAGAAATGAAGAGAGATGAAGAGCAGTTGCAAAGCCAGCCCTGGATTAATCATGAAACAAAATAAGTACATGATTCAAGCATCAACAAGGAAAGGGGGCACCACAGAGGTTTTTTTTTAGTGCTGGATTTACTCTGGACCATGTTGCAAATGGGGCACCCTTCTTAACAAACCACATCCATCTGTCCATCCCCTTCGTCTCTTTCCTTCCCCCTCTCTCTCCCTCCCTCCCTCAAGAGCCCCAAGAAAACCACCTTCTTGCCTAAGCAACTGATTATGAACCAGTAAAAACTAAAAAGGATAAAGACTCGCCTAGTGAGAAAACATGTTTTGAGTGAAAGGATCAATCATCATTATCATTGTTTGCTTTTTCTTTCTTTCTTTCATCTGTATTTTGGGAGGTTGGATGGAAATAAGGATAAAAAGAGCTGCTGGTCTGTTAGACCCATGGCCTCTGCTATATATGTGCAAGCCAAAGAAATAACAGCTGCGGTTAAAAACACCCTAAAAGAGGTTTTAAGCTCTTGTTTGAACTTTTTCGTTTCAGCTCCTGGAAGCCCATAATTTGATTCTATGTATGATTTTGCATACAATACACAGTTCTTTTTTGCCACATGCTATGCAATTAAATTACCATATTTTCATCCATATAATGTGCATGCTATGTGCTTTTTTTAAAAAAACCATGGGACCCACTGCACATTATATTCGTAGGGGGCACCATCATCTTTTCAGTGCTGAAAGCCTCTAAAGGTCTTAATCCAGCCCTGTGCGAAGCTCAATTGAACAGTTTGTTAGATACATGCTTTGCCCACCCAGCTCAGAAATCACAAGACAAGACACAGGTGTTAGGTTTAAAACTTGGGCCACAACTGTATTAACTATTTAAAGTCATCCCCCAAAATGCAAGGGGGCCTACCGTAGTGCAATATTCTTTGATGTCCTGATAATCTCCAGACATTTCCTATAGCAGGGCGAGTTCCTATTTCTGAATCGTGCTGTCCACTATACAGCACGCCTTCAGGTACTCTGTGACTTGGTCCCCCCCCAACTCTCCCGCCGAGCCTCATGACCCTAAGCAGGCAGCTGGTTCGGAGATCATATCCTGTAAACCCACCTCTCATCTGACAGCCGATTGTCAGAGCCTGACCGAGAGATGGCAAAAATGTTGTCACCACGTGTCCATCCTGAACTCCCCCAAGCTTTTTCATCGCACTACCCGCTATGGTATGGGGCTATTTATATGCCCCATGCCCACCACCCAAGCTGAAAATTTCGTCTCAAAGGCCCCCTTTCAGAAAAATGTCCGTACCTGACTCTGACATGTGAAAGCCATCATCCCTGAACAATTCAGGCCGATGAACAGTTATGTCTGGATGTTGGATTACTGTACACCCAGGCCTGATCTTGAACACAATCAGCTCTCCAGACAAACTTAGGAATGATATTGGACCAGTTTATCCACACTGAAGGAAACCTGTCCTTCAGATCTGCAGATTGTTTATAATTTGCAGAATCAAAGACTTACTTTTTCTAATTGTGGGGACATTTCCACCCAAATGAACTACCATTAAGTTGGGAGGTGCACACTCAAAATCCGATAGGGCTAATCCCAATAGCTTTGGCCATAACATACCCCACTTTCCTTTCCATTTGAGCATTGCAAAGGCCCCCAAACCTAATTTACGTCCCCAACCTGTCCTCACGGCATGCTTCACAGCCCAATGAACATAGCTGTGGCCATACACCGCCACTCGTAGCCAAGCAAAAGCTGCCATGAGTCCTGTAAGAGAGAAACAGAGTCACATATATACTGGGAGGGAACACACATAAGCTTTAAACCTATGTGAAGATCACCGCCCCAACTTCTTAATTTGCTCCTCGCCGTAGCCTAAAGCAGCAGCCGTAGACGCTGCACCAATACGGAAAGAATGAGTTCCAAATTTCCATCCTACAATACCTGCCTCATGAAGGCCTCGTGAAGTGATTGCCCAAAACTGGTACCTCGTGAGGGGAGAACTATCGCTGTGACAAAATAAATCACCAGTGGATTCCCCTCTCAGCCGAACAAACTCAGTGAGGGCTTTAACTGCTCAGAGCTTGTTTACAGAACAAGGTCCCGGATTTATAATTTGACCCTTTCTGAACCGGTCGGTTTTTGATTGGTGGAGAAGCACACAATATTTCGTCCAAGAATAATTGAGTGGGAAAGGGGTGTATAAGGCCATTTTCTCTTGAATGCCTCCAGTGCTGGAGCACTCACTACCTCTGGAGGTTATTGGTTCCATTGTCGTACTGCTCTAACATTTAAGAACTTCCATTTCCTTTTCTCTCTCCCACCCCCATCTAATTCTGCCAGCATTACATTTTTGTCTTTTCAAAAGTGTTTCCACTTTATAATGTTTGCCCACTAGAGAGCCTCTCAAGGTGACAGATCTCATTAAACCCTTCCGCACGATTCACAGATAACCTTGGCAATATTAAGCTTAATATTAAGTTGCTAGTTTTAAAAGAAGGAAGCCTTTTAGGGAGGCGGGAAGACAAAGATTCTTTTCCCATGGGGCATTCCCTCACTCGGAACGGGCTAGATGAAAGGACTACCCCCTTCCTACGTTACTTCAGAGCAGCTTGTCTAGGACTGACTACAAACAGAAGAGGGTAACACAACAGGTGTGTGTCCCTGTTTGGATCTATTGAGGGAGTGTGGCTGTACATCTGCTTTCTTTTCAGAAGCAAGGGGTCTTTAATACAGCATGTGTCACATCACTGCAAACTGCATGGAAGTCTGTGCTCTCCAGTGAATTCTGCTTCCCACAAGACTTTCTATCAGTCGCTCGGAGAAACGTGGCACTGTCCTTGCTATTTTCCTAGTTGGATTTTAGTATTAAGCATTCTCTTTCAAATGGTGCATCTCTCTCTTTCTCTTTCTCTCTCTCTTTCTCCCTCTCTCAGTCTCTCTGTTGCTCTCAGGCACCCTGCCACAACCAGCCTCTAATTGATGGTTCAATTTTGTTTCTGTGAGTGACAATGAAAGAAATGCGAATTAAAGAGCAATTTTCCTGCTGCTACAGATAAAAATAGGTGTAAACAAAGCTGTGTGTGTGTGTGTGTGTGTGTGTGCAGGGAGGGGGAGTACATTGATGTGACATTTGGCAGAAATATAAAATCTAACCCAAGACTAATTTCTCTCATGGCAAGCTCACAGGGGGATCTGCTCCTTCTTTTGAACTGGAATACTCACAGTACTGTATTTGTTGCTGGATGCGGAATAACGAAGTTGTCCTTTCTAATATGTGGACCTATTGACAAGATCCAGACTCTTTACCCAATTATCTCTTGCTAAACTGCAGTTATGAGTGCTCACTGGAAGAACAGATCCTGAAGCTGAGGCTCCAATCCTTTGGCCATCTCATGAGAAGAGAAGACTCCCTGGAAAAGACCCTGATGTTGGGAAAGTGTGAAGGCAAGAGGAGAAGGGGACGACAGAGAATGAGATGGTTGGACAGTGTCATTGAAGCAACCAACATGAATCTGACCCACCTCCAGGAGGCAGTGGAAAACAGGAGGGCCTGGCGTGCTCTGGTCCATGGGGTCACGGAGAGTCGGACATGACTAAATAACAACAAACTGCAGTTATAGAAAGCAAAGCCATCCTGGATCTCTCTCTCTCTCTCTCTCTCTCTCTCTCTCTCTCTCTCTCTGTGAAGGCTATATTTTAATACACTTAAGAGTACTTCTCAGCCTTTCCCAGATCCAATCATCACATGATATTGGAGTTCTTTTCTTTTAACAGTATGTAAACTTCCTGACATCTACCACCTAGACAGAATTCTGATCACTTTCATAGAATCATAGAATAATTGAGTTGGAAGGGATCTGGCCATGTTTCTCCGAAAATAAGACCGAACCTGAAAATAAGCCCTAGTATGATTTTTCAGGATGCTCGTAATATAAGCCCTATCCCAAAAATAAGCCCCAATTAAGTGAAACTCCGCCCTCCACCATTGTGCAGCAACCAGAAGAAGATATGACTGTATCTTAACAAATGTAGATTGTTGTACATGAAAAAAATAAAACGTCCCCTGAAAATAAGGCCTAATGTGTTTTTGGAGCAAAAATTAATATAAGACCCTGTCTTATTTTCAGGGAAACATGGTATAAGACCATTGAGTCCAGCCCCTCCCCCCGCTCAAGGCAGGACTCCAAATCAAAGCAGATCTGACAGATGATGGTTCAATTTTCTCTTAAATGCCTCCAGCGTTGGAGTGCTCGCCACCTCATGAGGTCATTGGTTCCATTGTTGTACTGCTCTAACAGTTAAGAAGTTTTTCCTGATAGTCAGCCTAAATCTGGCTTCCTGTAGCTTGAACCCTTTGTTGTTTGTCCTGTACTCTGGGATGATCAAGAACAGATCCTGCCCCTCCTTTGTATGACAACCTTTCAAGTATTTGAAAAGTGTTATCATTTCACCCCTCAGTCTTCTTTTCCCAAAGCTAAACATGTCCAGTTCTTTCAGTCTTTCCTCCTTATTGGGCTTGGTTTGCAGTCCCCTGATCATCCTCTGAACTTGCTCTGGTTTGTTGGCATTTTATTGAAAGAAAAATTCATAGGTATCCATAGACTTATTCATGATTTTTAAAGGCTTTTCATGCAGCTGGTTGCAGATCAATAAAGTAGGGCTAAATAGGAATCCTTCATGAAATCTTGCAGAACTGCTGCCAAGATGAAAGCAGAACTAAAAAGCCATCTCCTGCCATGGAAACCAGATGGTTAAATATCATCAAGACACTATTTGCAAGAAGTTTGCAGATCAGCAGGGAATCTACCCTATGTTGTTGTTGTTGTTTAGTCATTTAGTCATGTCCGACTCTTCGTTACCCTATGGACCAGAGCACACCAGGCCTTCCTATCTTCCACTGCTTCCCGGAGTTGGGTCAAATTCATGTTGGTCACTTCGACGACACTGTCCACCATCTCGTCCTATGTCATCCCCTTCTCCTCTTGCCCTCACACTTTTTCCTAACATCAGGGTCTTTTCCAGGGAGCCTTCTCTTTTCATGAGATGGCCAAAGTATTGGAGCCTCAGCTTCAGGATCTGTCCTTCCAGGAAGCACTCAGGGTTGATTTCCTTCAGAACGGATAGGTTTGTTCTCTTTGCAGTCCAGGGGACTCTCAAGAGCCTCCTCCAGCACCACAATTCAAAAGCATCAATTCTTTGGCGGTCAGCATTCTTTATGGTCCAGCTCTCACTTCCATACATCACTACTGGGAAAACCATAGCTTTGACTATGCGGACTTTTGTTGGCAAGGTGATGTCTCTGCTTTTTAAGATGCTGTCAAGGTTTGTCATCGCTTTCCTCCCAAGAAGCAGGTGTCTACCTATATAATCTACCCTATAGTAGTGTGCTTTCACACCATGTGGTCACACTCCCTGTCCTGATAGAAGGGTGTACCTGTGTACTGTGAAATCAAAGATGCATGGTTATTCTGATAGCTATGGAGGAGTAGAAGGCTCCATCTTTTCTCTAGGGACATCCTCATCTCTTTAAACAGAGCTTAGGAACCATCCTGATAGAGATTAGTCTCTCAGGAAGCATCCCAAGAAAATCAACTGAGCTACTTAAACTGGAGTGGATTTCGCTTTATCGCGAAATCATACGAGGTGGGATTAACGACTGTTTCCTCTTTTTGAGTTCTTGGCTTTCAGGCTTCAAAGGAAGGAGAATCTTTGACATAAAATGCAGCCTCTAATACGGAGGATTAATTCCTTCACTTCACACTGTTGGCTGAAGAGATGTTCTTCCCTGCTTCAAGATATTATCCTCACCTCTCCAGCCCATCAGTGCCTCTCATCCCTTCACTTGATGAGGCCTTTTCTCCCTCCCTCCCTCCTTCCCCTCTTTCAAGAATTTTATTGAAAAGCTTTGTTGCCACTTTCCAAAAGGCTCTTGTTAGAGAGATTAAACCTTTCAAAATTGTGTGGTTCTCCCTCCCTCCATGATAGAAAGGAAGCTGGAGATGGTATAAAAAGGTAACAAAGGGTCTTGTTACTTTGAATACTGATTTACTGGAACATAAGCTTGCACAGCCTATTGCTCGTTTTGTCAGATTGTGATACACATGAAGTATACCCACACTGGAAAAACTGTGTGTGTGCGTGCGCATACATGTGAGAATACTTGAGGCAAGAAAGAACAATTAAAAAGGCCATGCAATCCTCCAAGATTACACGAATGAAAGAGCGGGTGATACCTGTTAATGGTATACTAAAAATCAAATACAGTGGTGCCTTGACATACGAATGTCCTGACATATGACCGTTTTGAGTTACAACCAGCTCCAGCCGCAAAATTTTGCTTCGACTTGCAGTCGGAGCTTTGAGTTATGAACAGAAAAAGGCAGGGGGAAAAGGCAGGGAATTCAAATTGCTAAACATTGGTGGCAACGAGGCTGCTTCTTTGTAGCTCTTTTGCCCCAGTGGTTAGAGTGAGTGCAATTGGAGGAGGCTTTGGACTGCCTGGTAAGGTAAGGTGTGCTTTCTGCTTTTTAAAAACTGTTCTGGGTGGGTTTTGCAGCATGGTTTGGGGCTGGGTAGTGGGGTTATGTTTCTGTGCTGTGATGGGTCTTGCAGGGTTTGTTTTTTTATATTTTTTCCCCATTTCCGATGGGTCTTGCAGGGTTTGTTTGCGTTTTGCTTTGCAGTTTTTTGCATTTCCGATGGGTCTTGCACTGTTTGTTTGCTTTCTGCTTTGCTTTTTTGCATTTCTGATGGGTCTTGCAGGGTTTGTTTGCTTTTTGCTTTGCTTTTTTTGCATTTCTGAAGGGTCTTGCACGGGTTGTTTACTTTCTACTTTGCTGTTTTTGCATTTCAAAAGGGTCTTGCACAGTTTGTTTGTTTTCTGCTTTGCTTTTTTGCATTTCCGAAGGGTCTTGCACGGGTTGTTTACTTTCTACTTTGCTGTTTTTGCATTTCTGAAGGTTCTTGCATGGTTTGTTTGCCTTGCTTTTCTTTTTTTTCCCTTTGGCCGGAACGGATTAATCCTGTTTCTGATGGGTCTTGCTGTTTTTCTTTTTCTTTTCTTTTTGTTGGGGGGGGGGTTTGGTGATTTTTTTCTTCAGCCAGAACGGATTAATTGTATTTCAATGCATTCCTATGGGAAATTGTGCTTCAACTTTCAACCATTTCGAGTTATGACCAGAGTTCTGGAACCAATTCAATTCGTAAGTCGAGGCACCACTGTAAATTAAAAGCTTTCTTGGAGAAAATTCCATTTCTTGAGGCTTAGCGCAATCCCTTCATTTATAGCACAGAAAAATTGTACACAAGAGTCCAAACCTGCTTCTACATATCTCTGAGAGTTGATATAAGTCATCTGAGGCTCTGATCTCAAGCCTCTTTGCAGTGGAGTTTGGAATTTTTCTCTTCAGACTCTGTGATTGCCCATGTACATACACTCATATTGCCTGCTTTGAAACTACAGGGTTTTTTAGCTTTGGGGAGTGCGGGGGGGGGGGGAATGGCACATAGGCATAGCAGCCTTTAGCACAAGTTAGGGGTTATAATTTGGCTCATTCACTACGTGGAAATAGCCAATTGTGCCACATTAGTCAAAATAATGTTTGTTTGTTTTTAATCTGCTAAGCATAAAGAGATGCTTCTTCAGTTTTAGCCATCTCAGGTTGATATGAAGAATCCATGTGATCGATCTTACCCATGTTGTCTTGTAGGTGGTATTGAAGTCAATTATGGCAGCACTGATGCACAGTACATTTTAGAGATAATTAAAAATAAATAAATAAATAAATAAATAAATGAAAGTTTCCTCCCAGAAGTGTGAGGAAACAGAAAGGGGCAAGTGGTTGGTGGGGTCTTTTTCTTTTCTTAAAAGGGGCAGACCAGACAGAGTTGCTTAAGGTGCATATTCAATGTGGATGCAAAGTTCTCACCCCACGCCATACTAGATCTCCACCTGACCTTAACTGACCCTGTTTAGCCTGCACCAGGCCACTCTAAATGAGCCATGTAGCTACTGTAAGCTCTGGTCTCTGAGGAGATGATCTGGAGCCCAACTGGATAGCTCCTTCTGAAAATTAAAATCTTCTGGTCTTCCGATAGGGCCTCCTAATATTGAATCCTTCTGGGACCTCATCTTCACAGAGGCAGTCAGCAATAGAAAAAAATCTCCTGTCCCTCACAAACGGCTGCTTTCTCCTCTCCTGGTTTTCACACACACACAAAATTGTTTTTTTCTTGTGCATGTTGACAGTAACCCTATTTTCTTCTCCGGTTCCCATCATCAGCAATCTTTGATACAAAGCTAGATTTATCCCTATCTTGGTCTAATTTAGTACCCAAAGTGTGAAAGAAACCCATACTTCCAATTACACCCAATCTGAATAAAATCCAATTTTCAGAAAAGGATTTTGTTTCAGCTGGGAAGCCATCTGCTGTGGAGTGGGCTTCTTGAGAAAACACAGCAGGGGCATGTGTGCTGAGAAATAAATAGTTCAAGAACAATTGTTTGTCCTCTTGCAAACCTCGTACATCATAGGACTCCCCACCAGGCTTCTAGGTACCACAGCAAGCTGTTTGTTTCCTGGACTTGCTAAATAATACATTGAGGGAGTTTTTGATCACCTAGAGGTGAGGTTAAAAAACACACACACCTCAACACAGATGTGGGGGGAGAGGTGAAGGGAAACCATGAGGAACAGGTAAAGCAAACTGCAGGGGGGAAGACAACTAATGATTCTCTCACCTCTCACGTTTCCTCCCATCAAGACTCCTCACCCCCAAATCCACAGTAGCTTTCTTACCTTGCTTTTCTAGTAAGGAGCAAGAAAGAGAGAGTCTTCAGGAGCTCACAAGCCACTGATGAAATGTGAGGCTATGTGGGAATTTCTCATTAAGTTACCTCCTCAAGGGGAGTAAGAATTTAGCCGGGGTTTCTCGCCGGCCTGATGCATGTGTGTCTGTACATCACACACAAACACACGTTTGTGTGCGATGTACAGACTCTTTTGTTTGCTTACACGCACAAACACAAACGTTTGTGTGTTTGTGTATGTAAACAAACAAAAGAGTCTAGTGGCAGAACCTACAGGCTAAGCGATTTCATCTGGCAGAAGATTTTAAAGGGGAACTTCAAGACGTGGGCTATGGATCATGGAAACAGTGGCCCAAAAAGCATCCAGGCCAGTTTTTCAGCTGCTACAGGCTTCTTTCTCGTTTTTCTTGCTGCATAGGAACTGTCTTGCTCCTTCAGAGGTTTTGTTTATTAGTTTGTTTGGGGTTTTTTTTGTCTCATGAAGTGTCCAGGCCATTACTCTAGGCAGCTTTCCATACCGTAATATAAACTAGTAAAAAAAAGTGTAGTAATAAACTAATAGAACATCACACAAAACCAAACCTCTAAGAATAAAATAACTAATGCAATATATATATATTTGTATATAAATATAGACATATAATTAAAATACAAAAGTATGACGGTAGCAAAACAGTGACAGTTCTTCCAAAATTCAGAGTAGAGGTGATCAAAAACCATTCCCCCCTACTTTCTTTAATTTTTAGTGTGCACTTCAGCACAAAACATGTACTCGTAGTTGGGAAAAAAATGTGGAGTCAAAAACTGATAGAGGTCAACTCAGAAGAAACAGAATGGTTCGAATTGGGAGGGAAACAATTCCCTTACAGTAAGAGAAAAGGTGTTTAAATATCTAGCTCCAAAAAGGTGACCCCTCTTTGTTCCTCTTTGGGAGAAAAGGAGGTAAGCAAGCAAGCAAGCAAGCAAGCAAACAAGCAAGCAAGCAAGCAAACAAACAAACAAACAAACAAACGAATAAACAAACAAACAAACAAACAAACAAATGAATGAATGAATAAACAAACAAACAAATAAATAAATAAATAAATAAATAAATAAATAAATAAATAAATAAATAAATAAATAAATATAGATACCCAAACCCACCCAGATTTAGGAGGAGGAAAGAAATCAGGATTTTGTTCATCATGTTCCCTGGTGTAATCTGCGCAGCAAATGGCTCCTATTTTAAAAGTGGGTGTAAACATCTATTGCGGCACACTGAGTCATGTGACTGAGCACGCAACAACTGATGCCAGCACTGATTTCTTAACTCTCAGCAATTGATACCCACCATGTTATCCCTGTGTGAAAACATAGTTGCCTTCTGGCCTGAACACTTACATTTCCGTGAAATGTAATGCCATCCCTGGGCCTCAGTCCTGCTGGTGGTGGTAAATTACAAGTCCTTTGTGCCTTTTTCCTACAGAATTGCATTATTTGCTTCTCTTTCTTCCAGGCCTGTTCGCCGTCACACACAAAGGCAAATTAAGGAAACAACACAAATTTCTCGGGGATTTAAACTTTGGCAAAGCTTGGGAGCCCATCTCCTCCGCTTCCAGGACGGAATCACTGAGTGTCTCATCCTGCTCAAAGCAATGGCTGCTCAATTGGAACAAGCCCTTAAAAGAAAAGAAAAGAAACACCTCGGCCATATGAAGATGAATCAGCTGCTTAAAAGAACATGAAAGAAATGTGCGTTTAGGGGCTTTCGCCAGGGACTGTCTGCTTTTAGCAGTTCCACTTGTTGCTCCGTTTCGTGCACTTTGTGAAATGTAAGCACTGCAGTGACTTTGGAAATTGTTTTGCTTAATATGGTCTGGGGGCTTTTGAGAGCATGGATGAGAGCTCTCAAGCTAAACCACTCAAAGGGCGATATATCTGTGAAATGTTGTCCTTCCCATTTACACTTAAACTCCATTGCTTATCTTCCTTTCCCCAAGGGAGAGGTCTTGCTACTTAAAAGGTCAGGCCAGGACATCTAAAACAAACTGGTCCTCCTGGAGGCATTTGAGGAAGCTACATTATTTAACCATGAAGTGAGTAATGTGAAGTATCCTCTATGTCTGGCATCTGCGCCCCGAAGGTGAAGATAAAAATAGACATCCTATTGGCTGTGTTCCATCTTTGGGGTACCCCCAAATCTGCCGCTTGAGGTGTGTGGTTGAATCACGGACTTCTGCTGGCCGGCTTTGTTTAATTTTTTTAACATGTACTTATGTATTTATTTATATGCTGCTTTTCTTCCCATAAAGGAATACAAGACATCGTCAAACAAAAAACATGTGCATAAAATCTCAACAGATCAAAATGTTATTGTTCAAGTAGGATCGTATCAAAAGAATGTTAAAAACAGTTTGAAATGTTAAAACAAATTTAAAATAACCAGTTTTTTAAAATGCGGGGGGGGGGGGGAGAGAGAAAATTACTGTGTCCCTTTCTAGCAAATGCAATCCTGCAGGGCATTTAGAGGTTAATAGAAAAACTTAAAAACAACAGGTTTTTACTTGCTGGAGGAAAGACTGTAATGAGGGACCAATGGACTAGAAGCAGCCACCAAAAACGAGTGCCCGTTAGAGACGGGCCAAACCATGGACCAGAAAAACCAACAAATCGGGCTGGCTCACGGTTTATTTTGCGAACCCATTTGGGGATCCCGCTACTATCAAAAAAGTCCCTGAAAGAGAGTCACTGTTCATTCTTGGAAACTTTAATGCTAGAGTTGGTGCTGATCACAATTCTTGGCCCACTTGTCTAGGCCGTTTTGGCATTGGAAAGATGAACGAAAATGGCCAACGCTTACTGGAGTTTTGCTGTTACTATGGTCTCTGTGTCAGCAACACATTCTTTAATACGAAGCTGCAACACAGAGTTTCCTGGAGACATCCAAGATCCAAGCATTGGCATCAGCTCGATTTGATCCTCACTAGACGTTCTAGCCTTCCTAGTGTTACGATCACACGCAGCTACCAGAGTGCTGATTGCGATACTGATCACTCCCTGGTGTGTAGTAGAGTAAAACTGCGAACAAAGAAATTGTATCACATGAAAAAGGAAGGAAGACCACGTATTGACATCAACAAGACTCGCGATCAAAGAAAAGTGAAGGAATTTGCCCAAGCACTCGAGGAAACCCTTCCAGGTCCAGCTAATGTAAATGCACCTGAACGATGGGAACACTTCAAGAACACTGTCTACAACACCGCCTTGTCCACCTTCGGCAAGAAGACCAGAAAGATGGCTGACTGGTTCGAAGCCCATTCAGAGGAGTTAATGCCAGCCATTGAGGATAAGAGAAGAGCTCTAGCAGCATACAAAGCCTGTCCTAGTGAGTACAACCTGCAAGCTCTTCGAGCCGCTCGTAGCCAAGTCCAACAGGCTGCCAGGAGATGCTCCAATGACTATTGGCTTCAGCTTTCCTCTCAGATACAGATAGCAGCGGACACAGGTAACATCAAAGGAATGTATGATGGTATCAAGCAGGCCTTAGGTCCATTACAGAAGAAATCTGCTCCCTTGAAGTCCACTACAGGTGTGATCATCCAGGACCGAGCACAGCAGATGGAACGCTGGGTGCAGCACTACTCCGAGCTATATTCCAGAAAGAATGTAGTAACCGAAGAAGCATTAGATAACATTGAGTGCCTGCCTGTCTTGGAAGAGCTGGACAGTGAACCAACCCTAGCAGAAATAAATGCGGCCTTGGATTCGCTCACCTCCGGCAAGGCACCTGGAAGGGACAACATCCCTGTTGAAGTGCTGAAATGCGGTAAGGAGATCATCATCACCGAACTGTATGAAATCTTTTGTCTCTGCTGGAGGGAAGGTGGAGTACCACAGGACATGAAGGATGCAAACATTGTCACGTTGTACAAGAACAAAGGTGACAGGGGTGACTGCAATAACTACCATGGTATCTCTCTTCTTAGCGTTGTAGGGAAGCTGCTTGCCCGTGTTGTTCTGAAGAGGCTCCAGGTGCTTGCAGACAGAGTCTATCCGGAATCACAGTGTGGATTTCGAGCAAATAGATCCACCACTGACATGGTATTCTCCCTCCGACAGTTGCAGGAGAAATGCAGGGAACAACAACAGCCACTCTTAGTGGCCTTCATAGACCTTACAAAAGCATTTGACTTGGTTAGCAGGGATGGCCTTTTCAAAATACTTCCCAAGATTGGATGTCCACCTCGTCTCCTTAACATCATCAGGTCCTTCCACGATGGAATGAAAGGCACTGTAGTTTTTGACGGCTCAACATCAGATCCCCTTGACATCCGAAGCGGAGTGAAACAGGGCTGTGTCCTCGCACCAACACTTTTTGGGATCTTTTTTGCTGTCATGCTGAAGCATGCCTTTGGAGCTGCAACAGAAGGTGTCTATCTCCGGACTAGATCAGATGGAAAGCTCTTTAATCTCTCTAGATTGAGAGCGAAGACCAAAGTCCAACTGAAATGCATGCGGGACTTCCTCTTTGCAGACGATGCAGCCATTATTGCCCACTCTGCTGAAGACCTCCAACAACTCATGAATCGTTTCAGCAAGGCCTGCCAAGACTTTGGACTAACAATCAGCCTGAAGAAAACACAAGTCATGGGCCAGGGTGTGGACTCACCTCCCTCTATTACCATCTCCACACAAGAATTGGAGGTTGTTCATGACTTTGTGTACCTTGGCTCAACCATCTCTGACACCCTCTCTCTAGATGTCGAGCTGGATAAACGCATTGGGAAAGCAGCCACCATGTTCTCTAGACTCACAAAGAGAGTATGGCTCAATAAGAAACTGACAACACATACCAAGATCCAGGTCTATAGAGCCTGTGTCCTGAGCACACTCCTGTACTGCAGCGAGTCCTGGACCCTTTGTGCCCGGCAGGAGAGGAAGCTGAACACCTTCCATATGCGTTGCCTACGACGGATTTTTGGTATCACCTGGCAGGACAGAGTTCCAAATAGAGTAGTCCTAGAACGAGCTGGAATTTTCAGCATGCATACATTACTGAAACAGCGACGTCTACGCTGGCTTGGGCACGTTGTGAGAATGCTGATGGTCGGATTCCAAAGGATCTCCTATATGGAGAATTAGTGCAGGGAAATCGCCCCAGAGGGAGACCACAGCTGCGATACAAGGATATCTGCAAGCGGGATCTGAAGGCCTTAGGAATAGACCTCAACAGATGGGAAACTCTGACATCTGATCGTTCAGCCTGGAGGCAGGCAGTACATCACGGCCTCTCCCAATTTGAAGAGACCCTTGTCCAGCAGGCTGAGGCAAAGAGGAAGTCACAAAGGAAGCAAAACCAGGGAGCTGGACAGGGGACAGATTGGATTTGTCTCCAGTGTGGAAGGGATTGTCACTCTCGAATTGGCCTCCTCAGCCACACTAGACGCTGTTCCAAGTCCTCCATACAGAGCACGCTACCATAGTCTTTCGAGACTGAAGGATGCCTACTCTTGGGGATCCCATTTTGCTGAAACAGAACAAAGCTCTGAATTTTTCTCCCCTCAGTGCTTTGTTTTGCTTGGCAAAAGGGATCACGGGGAATGCCTCTGTTGCCCCCCCCCCACCTTGTCCTGCTTCCTGCTTCCTCCTCCTCCTCCTTCATGACTGCCATCCTCAGAGGCAGCAGGGCCAGCTTTCCTTCCAAGATATCCAGGCTCTTGTGAAGAAGCAGCAGGCCAACCCTGGGAAGAGAAGCTGGACCTGCTGACTCTGAGGATGGAGGTGGAGAGGAGACGGCAGCTGCAGGACCAGAAAGGGAGGCAACAGGACCAGTGAGAAGGAGGCAGGAAGGGGGGTAGACTAGTGAAAGAGGGCAGGAGCTGGTCATTCCCCCCCCGGCACAAATCGGGAAAATGAACTGCAAACTGGTTCATTTTTATGAGGGGTTACAGCTTATGGGTAGGCCATGAACTACAAACCAACCCAATTCAATATTTTTCTGGTTCATGCCCATCTCTAAAGATAAAGGTAAAAGTTTAGTCAGTCGTGTCCAACTCTAGGGCGCGATGCTCATCCCCATTTCCAAACCGTAGAGCCAGCGTTTGTCTGAAGATAGTTTCCATGGTCATGTGGCCAGCGCGACTAGACACGGAACACCATTACCTATGGCAGTCCCTATTTAACAACTTGCATTTTTTACATGCTTTCAAACTGTTAGGTTGGCAGGAGCTGGGACAAGCGATGGGAGCTGACTCTGTTGCATGGATTCGATCTTACAACAGCTGGACTTTTGACCTTGCAGCACAGAGGGTTCTGCGGTTTAACCCACAGCACCACCACGTCCCATCTCTAGTCCCCACCAAATATTCCTGTGATAGTGCTGGAAATGAAAGAAGGCATTCCCTCGAAGATCTCAGAGACCACAACAAAGGGATTATATCGGAGACAGTCCTTCAGGTAGCCTGGACACATGTCATAAACTGCACTGGGAATTGGGCTCAGAAATGGACCAGCAGCCAGTGAAGCTGTTGGGAGAAACAAGAGCACCGCCAGGCTGCATGGATTCTACCAAATGAGCATTTTTGCTTCCTGATATTGAGGAAAAAACAAAAAAATACTATTCTGCCTTCTACTTTTAGGTCAGTTCCCAGCCCTTACAGCCTCAAAGCATCTTGCTTTTATCTGGCAAAATTGTCAAAAATGGGGAAGACGTTTTTCAGGAGCAATCATATCCCTCTAAAGCTTCACTAATGGACCCTTTCTATTTTCTATGCAACTTTGTGATGTTTGTGTAACGAGGAGCCTGAGTGCATTTTCCAACATGCTTAGAATTAGTTGGGCAGACTCTACAGGAGGCTTGCTAAAAATATCCCCACTCAACATGGGCATTTGGGAGTGGTAAATTCTCTGTTCCCAGTGATGTAATGGAAGCAGGTCTTGCAGTAGGGAGGCAAGACTGGAATTTGTTCATCAGCAGGGACTATGTTATCATCAGCTGTCCGCTCTTCCTTGTTCTCTCTAAACACTGCTGCAATCCTTAACGCGATTTGAATAAGAAGAGATTTCCCAGGAATAGTATGTTGTTGCATGTTTTCCCTGTTGCAATGCAAAGTAGTTAGTCTTCAATGGGCATTTAAGAGCCATTAACTACAAAAAAGATCTGCTTTCTAATTGGTGGTGTGTACTTCTCCAATAGCCTGTGTGTTCAGACTCTCCTGATACAGTGGATGCATTGGGGACTGTCATGATAAGCATCAGCACCTATAAATTTCCCACTACACTGCTGTGGTGCGCCTTCTACTGGAATAGCACTAATCCATTAACAAACCACATATTTTAGCTTTTTCACATGAGACAACTGCCCAAAGTTTGTAGTCTGAATCATTATCCTTTTAAAGCAGAGAAGCATACACAATGCAAGGATTAACTCGGAGTTTCTGATTAGAGATGGGCACAAAAAAAAAAGGTAGTTCATCATGGTTTGTGATTTGTGGAAGTCCACAAACCATGAACCATGAATTTACATTTTTTTTTTCCTGATCAAACTACAAATCAGACTGTCATTTCGTTCAGGTCTTTATATAAACAGTATATCACAGAAGTGAGTACACCCCCTCACATTTCATAAATATTTTAGTATATATTTTCATGTGACAACACTGAAGAAATGACACCTGGCTACAATGTAAAGCAGTAAGTATACAGCTTGTATAACAGTGTAAATGTGCTGTCCCCTCAAAAGAACGCAACACACAGCCATTAATGTCTAAACCGCTGGCAACAAAAGTGAGTACACCCCTAAGTGGCAATGTCCAAACTGGGCCTAAGTAGCTGTTTTCCCTCCCTGGTGTCATGAGACCTGTTGGTGTCACAAGTCCCAGGTGTTATCGCTCTCACTCCCTCAGACTGGTCACTGGAAGTTCCACAAGGCACCTGGTGGTAATGAATGATATGAGGCTCTGAAAAAATGAATTGATGGCCTAGGCTATAAGAAGATTGCCAAAACCTTGAAACTGAGCTGCAGCACAGTGGCCAAGACCATACAGTGGTTTAACAGGACAGGTTCCACTCAGAACAGGCTTCACCATGGTTGACCAAAGAAGCTGAGTGCCCAAGCTCAGCATCATATCCAGAGGCTGGCTTTGGGAAATAGACACATGAGTGCTGCCAGCATTGCTGCAGAGGCTGAAGGGGTGGGTGGGTCAGCCTGTCAGTGCTCAGACCATGCGCTGCACACTGCATCAAATTGGTCTCCAGGGCTGTTGTCCCAGAAGGAAGCCTCTTCTAAAGATGATGCATAAGAAAGACTGCATATGGTTTGCTGCAAAGAAGCACACTAAGGACATGGATTTCTGGAACCATGTCCTGTGGTCCGATGAGACCAAGATAAACTTATTGGGTTCAGGTGGTGTCAAACGTGTGTGGTGGCAACCAGGTGAGGAGTACAAAGACAAGTGTGTCATGCCTACAGTTAAACATGGTGGTGGGAGTGTCATGGTCTGGGGCTGTGTGAGTGCTGCCAGGACTGGGGAGCTGCAGTTCACTGAGGGAACCATGAATGCCAAGATGTACTGTGACATACTGAAGCAGAGCATGATCCCCTCCCTTGGGACAGTGGGTCACAGGGCAGTATTCCAACATGATAACAACCCCAAACACACCTCCAAAATGACCATTGCCTGTCTAAAGAAGCTGAGGGTAAAGGTGATGGACTTTAGCAGCAAACCAAATGTATTAATTAAAACATGGGGGTATCAGTGACATGTCTTCCCAAAATGGTGTCCTTTGAGCTGACTGGAGCTGAGGAGTTCCCAAACAATTTGTCAGACCATTAGAAACCATTTTGGTCTGATAGGTTAGGCATCCTTCAGTCTCGAGAGACTATGGTAATGTGCTTTGTATGGAGGACTTGGAACAGCGTCTACTGTGGCTGAGGAGGCCAATTCGAGAGTGACCATCCCTTCCACACTGAAGACAAATACAGTCTGTCCCCCGTCCAGCTCCCTGGTTCTGCTGGTTTCAGGACTGCCTCTTCGCCTCGGCCTGCTGGACCAGGGTCCCTTCAAATTGGAAGAGGCCATGATGCACCGCCTGCCTCCAGGCTGAATGCTCAGAGGTCAAGGTTTCCCATCTGTTGAAGTCCATTTCTAAGGCCTTCAGATGCCACTTGCAGATATCCTTGTATCGCAGCTGTGGTCTCCCTCTGGGGCGATTTCCCTGCACTAATTCTCCATACAGGAGATCTTTTGGAATCCGACCATGTCCTTGGTCTGATAGATACTTAATAAACCAGTGGAAAGGGATGGAGTTCATAACTCTGAAAACTTCAGTAAGTAGAAGACTAAACAGGGCTGGCCATGGCGGCTACAGAAGCATGTGCTGGGTTACACTGGCTCATGGTATGATCAGATTGCCAGGGATTAATTTATAACAGATAAACTTCAGTGCAGACATGCCCTGAGCTAGTTTCTGGTTCAGGATGGGCATTGTCCTCTCTTCACGCTAGCTTTCATTGCGTGGTGATGATCCAGAACTCCTGCATTTTCAAAGGCAGCTTTGAATCTTTGCTTGCCTCTGAAGGATGTGTCTTGCTAATGATGCCTCAGCATTCAAACCTCTGTGATGGTATAATGAGGCCTTATTTTAACTTTAACTGGTGATTACATCCTCGTATAAACGCCAGCCACAAATGAAAAGTGAACGCTGTTTGCTCCCTGCTTCCAGGTGGGCTTAACAAAAGATGCATTGCCTCTCCACATTCTGGCCAAAAATCCGCACAAATGGCATTTTATTGGAAAAGGGAGGAAGGTTAGGTCTGCATGAGGTGTGGGTTATGCGGGATGCTGTCTTGCACAAAGCAGAAACATGGTTGTTTATGGGGTGTAATTGTTCTCTTGGCCGATCCTTTTCTTTTGTCCTGTGACTCCGGGTTGAGGAGAACATGGTTATGTTCCTCTCCATTCTGCCTTCCTTTTTTTCCCATTTGGACCAAGTCCATGTCCCCAAAAGCTGACTGAACTCAAAGGGAAGGGAGTGTTGTTTTGGCCTGTTGAGCCGTGGTTCCATATGCTAAAAGAGCCATTCACAACTACAGCAGATAATTGCTACCTTTCCTGCAGCAGAAAATGACTCTTTTTCATCTGGTGGCCCGAAACTAGGGGTGGCCTGCATTTGGCACACAGAGCTCAAAACATTTCAGAAAAGAACACAAGGAAGCTTGAAACAGTCAGAGGTTGGGGGGGGGGAACAGCCCTAGGTTTTAATGTTTAATGCTTTTGCCATTCCACTTCCTACCCAGCATCTGTAGGAGAAGCACAGAAGTGCTGCTTATAGACCACCCCATAGCACTTAAAGCACTCTCTGGGCGGTTTACAATTAAATTATGCAGTAAACACATTGCCCACCCCAGAAGCAAGCTAGGTGCTCAATTTATGGTCTTCGGAAGGATGGAAGGCTGAGTGAACTTCAAGCCGGCTACCTTTGATTGAACCCGAGTCACGAGCAGAGTTTTGGCTACAGTACTGCAGTTTTAATGATTGTGCCACAAGAAGAATGAAATCCTCAAGATGAGGAAATCAAACGGAGGGGTAGGCTTTCTTCTTTCTGGGTTGAGAACATTTTGCCATTCGCGCCTTCTCTACTATGTGGATAGCCCAGGGATAAAAACTTGGTTCATTCTCACCTAGTAAACAGGACAATTTAAAAAATAAACATCATCGCCACTGTAAGATGGATGATCTTGCGAGAGATTTAGGCAAAATCTGCTTATCAATCCATCACTCACCCATCAATCACAGTGACAGATAATCTCTCCTCCTTACCACAACAATAAACCCACAACAAGACACACTAATCACTCATTTCCTGAAAAGGACAAAAGCCTATCTCACAGCCATAAATACTCAACTCCCAAGCAAACTACACCAGAGCACAGAGTGCTGTCCTCTGAAGATGCCGGCCACAGAGACTGGCGAAATGTTAGGAAGAACAACCTTCAGAACACGGCCAAAGAGCCCGAAAAACCCACAACAAATATCAAAATCTGCTTATGTTCTATACTTTCTTAATAACAATAGGGCGAGCACTCGGAGCTACAGCAGTCTCTCTGTAATGTGCTGATTCATTCTCTCAGCGTGCAATCAAATGCTGAGTCATCCTCTGGCTGCACAAACTCTGAGTATGTGAACAATAGCACAGCTGGTCGCACAACCAGGCACATGAATACAATGTGTAGCACTAACCAATCATTCCTTTCCACCTCTAAATTCAAAGAAAGCTCCACCTCTCTGCTGAGAATTCTCTTTCTCTTTCTTTTTCTGAAGATGTCAGTTGATTGTTAATTTGTTGTTTGCTCTTCACAGCCATAAGTAAAGAAACATTTTAATTCTTTTTACTACTAGCGTCTTAGGGTAAATTATTGAGACTGTAAGTGCCGGTTAATGAGAAAGGGGTAGACTATCTGAGGAACTTGAACCCACATTTTTTTTCCCTATCAAGCACTCAACACCTGGAAACACAGGGATTTCTTACCACTAAATTGTACCTTTTTTGATTTGTTCAGTGAGACAGTGGCATTGCCAACAAATCATTTAAAAAATAATAATAGCAGTGCTGATGGAGCAAATTCATTGCACATCTCTGTTCTTTACCTCTTGGGGGTCGATCTTGGGGAGTTTGTGTGTAGAGGAAATGGTACTTTAGTACAGCACTACAGCAAATGCTCTTCACTGCTTCCTTCTCTTTAAAATGATTGGCTGCTGAAACAACTGAGTGGCTCGCCTTTTCTTTCCGTTTTCCTCTTTCTCCCTCCCGCCTTTTCTCCCTCCCTCCTTCCCTTCCTCCCTCCCTCTCTAATGAAGCACAGATTGAAAATTGCTTAAAAGCCTGTGCAGGGTGACGAGGGAAAGATTTTACCCAGCGGCGCTCGGCGGGAAATTACTGCAATTGCACATTTTAGTTATTAGCAACTTGCTCTCCAGGACCTCAGGAACAGCTATTTACACTTTCGCTCCAAGGCTGTTTGGAACCAACATGCTGTATTCTGAATCGTTAAGGCGGGGGGAGGAGGGCGAGAGAGCATTCTGGCCTGTTCAATAGGTCCACATTCAAATGCACCAGTAAATTAAGAAAGCTTCAAACAAGGTGATCTTTATGTTTCAAGTCCCAGCAAAACAGCAGCCGGGGAAGAGTAGACTGGTATTGCCAAGGTATCTCCATCGCTTAGTGCATCCTTGTTAAAACTTCGGTTTAATGTCTCCGATCTCTTGCTTTCAGGGTAGCCATATGTCTGGAGTTTAAGAAATCTCTGTTTTTGGGGACCCTGCTCCTTGAATTCTCAGTCACCAGCCAAATTCTGTATGTTGCAGTCCAGCTACTCCCCAAGTGTTGTGGGGCTTTTACAGTGGTGTCTCAACTTACGAACACCCCTACTTACGAACATTTTGACTTACGAACAGCTCCATTCTCAAAATTTTGCTTCGACTAGCGAATGGAGCTTCGACTTATGAACAAAAACAAAAAAAAACACACGGGGGAAGCGGGAAATGGACTTTGGACTGCCTGGTACTGTCTGGCACTGTAATTTTAAAATGTAAAAATTGGTTTAAAGGGTGCTTGGTTTGGTTTAAAGCTGCTTGGTTTTAAAGGTGTTTTGTTTAAAAGTTGTTCGTTCCCTCTCTCCTTTCCTGCCCTTTTTTTTAACCTAAGTCATCTTAGGTTTTTTAAAAAATCTCCCCCTAATGGTAAAGGACAGATTAACTGGTTTTGCATTAGTTCTTATGGGAACAAATGCTTCGACTTACAAACGGCGCCTCTACATGCAAACAAAAAACAGCCGGAACGGATTAATCGGTTTTCAATGCATTCCTATGGGAAATGCTGATTCGACTTACGAACATTTTCTGGGACGGATTAAGTTCATAAGTCGAGGCACCGCTGTACTTTGTGGATGAGGTTCTCTGTATATGAAGGGAAGAGAGATCATGATCCTGCATTTGAAAGTGTCCTCTTTTTTTTGGAAAGGTTGTCCCTATGAACTCTAATTTAAAGGACAAGAGCCGTGAGGAAAGAGAGCATCAGGGGTCTTAATGCTAGGAGATGAGGAAAGCTTGGCATGTGATGAATTGGCTCAAGAAAAGAAGCCGCAACATTGGGTTTGTAAGATTTGAGCAGCGCTCAGATCAAGCAGCATCTTGTGAAGGTTGCTGATTTATTGAGTTGTCATTAGTTGCAAGCAACCCGGTGACATATAAACACCCACATGTCATGAGTATGGCTCACGACATACAAACATGGCTCCATGATGTCCTAGAGCCAACACTGTATCGTGGAAGGCCACAACCCTTATTTATTGACGAAGTGGTCTTGGACCTTCTAGTTACCCAATATTTTAAACAGTAAGTCTCTCTCTCTCTCTCTCTCTCTCTCTCTCTCTCTCTCTCCCTCTCTCTCTCTCTGTGTGTGTGTGTGTGTGTGTGTGTAGGTCCTCAAATGGCCTTCTAGGTGGCACAGCAGAACTCCAAGAGCATCAAAAATTTGCCAAAAATAAAATATAAAATTAAGGGGAGTATATGGGTCTGGAAGCAGAAAGAAAGAAAGAAAGAAAGAAAGAAAGAAAGAAAGAAAGAAAGAAAGAAAGAAAGAAAGAAAGAAAGAAAGAAAGAAAGAAAGAAAGAAAGAAAGAAAGAAAGAAAGAAAGAAAAGCTGTACTTCTTTTTTTTTGTCTCCTATACCATAGTAATTTTAGTTTAGAAACTTTACACTGAAGCCCCTATCCGTAGGCCATCTGATCAAGATTTATTTTTTTAATCATTCCGCATATTTGCGTCTTTTGTTTTCGTAGCCCATATGGAAACTGGTAAACCAACCAAGAAATGAAAATGGTTGCATCCTGCCCATAAACCGGCTCAAGAATTAATTACTTCGAGTAAGCCAGAAGGCAGGTGGAAGGGGATGTAGGTCAGAGCAAACCACAAGAATATGGTCATAGAGGAAATTAGAAAATGGCTTATCCCTGCTCTTAAAGGGGTTGTTTGAGACTGAAAGACTGGCTTGTATCTACAGATTCTTATTTTGCTAGGATGAGACAGAAATATTTTGGTAATGCCTTACTCTCTGCCACCCATGACCCATGACATTTAATAATCTTTGAACTGCAGAGCTGGAAGGGACCCTTAGGGATCATCCAGTCTAGCCCCCCTGAAAGAGGCACAGATGGGGGGAATCAAACTCCCAACCTTTGGCTCTGCAGCCAGAGACCTAAGCCACCTAAAGGGGTTTAAGCCCATCTCAACTCACATAAGTCTAGTTGATTTTCATTAGAAATTCTCCAAGCTTAATAAAATATTACAAGCCAACTCATTATTTTATGTTGGCACAATCATTTTTAGATTCCCCCAGATATGCATCTGTTTCTGGCCAGATATTAAGGTGGAAAGACATGGATTTGGGTGGCAGCAACGTTCATGAGCTGGAAAACAAGATGAATATAATGGCAGGAATTAATGCCAGACAGATTGGTGATTACTAGCAGCATGTGAATCCCATCTACATTGATTTGGTTCAAATGATTTGTCTTACAAAGAGCAACCCATTTGCTTTGAGCCAATTAGTGGCCAATCTGCTGTAATTTGTATCTGAATATTTGAAAGCATTATGTGTCCAAATAGTCAATAAACAGAAAATGGGGAAAATAAAGGGCTCTGGAATGCCATGAGGAGCAAAACAGAGTACAGTGGTGCCTCGCAAGACGGGCGCTCTGTTTAACGATGAATCTGCATTACGACGAGGTTTTTGCAATTGCAAAAGCCATCGCAAAATGACGGTTTGAATGGGGGAAATTCGCTGCGCGATAATCAGTTCCCTGTTTAAGGAACCGATTTTTGCTTCCCGATGATCAAAACAGCTGATCGTCGGGTTTTCAAAATTGTCGCCAGGTGCTCAAAATGGCTCCCCGCTGTGTTTAGGAGCAATTTTTCACTGCACAGGCACCCGAAAATGGCCACTCCTATGGAGGATCTTCGCTGGAAGGTGAGATTTTAGCCGATTGGAACACATTAACCATGTTTTAATGCGTTTCAATGGCTTTTTAATTTTCGCTTTATGACATTTTCGTTCTACAGCGATTTCGCTGGAACGAATTAACGTCGTAATGTGAGCCACCACTGTACAGTAGGGCAATCAGTTCCAAGCCCTCTGCGGATCCTGAAAATGATAGTGAAGGCTATTTCAATAGTCTAGTAGGTCTCCTTCAGTCTTCAGAGATTATGGTAACATGCTCTGAGCTCAGAATAGAGGTCTTGGAACAGCGTCTAGTGTGGCTGAGCAGGCCAATTCGAAAGTGACCATCCCTTCCACATTGAAGACAAATACAGTCTGTCCCCTGTCCAGCTCCCTGATTTTGTTGCTTTCGTGACTGCCTCTTTGCCTCAGCCTGCTGGACAAGGGTCTCTTCAAATTGGGAGAGGTCATTATGCACCACCTGCCTCCAGGCTGAACTCTCAGAGGTCAAGGTTTCCCATCTGTGGAGGTCCATTCCTAAGGCCTTCAGATCCCGCTGGCAGATCTCCTTATATCGCAGCTGTGGTCTCCCTCTAAGGCAATTTCCCTGCACTAATTCTCCATACAGGAAATAATGTTCAATAGTGAACACTATATATAGTATGGTATCTGGCGCCCTCTAGTGGCCACGTCTGGTAATGACATCTTAGACATACACAGTATTTCTTTAGTGAACACTTCAGCGTAGTGGCCCCAACCTTTTCCGAACCACGGACTGGTTTAGCTGGTGGGTGGCTGGGGGCACGTGTGCATGTGTGGGTAGGTGGACGGGGGCACTCGCGCATGCATGCATGGGTGGGCAGGGCACCCATGCCTGTGTGCTGGGCATCCATGCATACATGTGGGGGGCTGTGCGTGCATCTATGCATGCATGCATGGGCAGGGTGTGTGTGCATCCATGCGTGTATGTGGGGGCATGCGTGCGTGCATGGGACGGGAGATATTTCATAAAATTTTTCTTTTAATATTTTTAATATTTTTAGACCATGGATAAGTGAATCAGTGGATACTGATCCTACAGATATGGAGATACTACTGTATTTCTAGTATTTATTGATCTCCAGTGTCCTTCCTTCCTTCCTTCCTTCCTTCCTTCCTTCCTTCCTTCCTTCCTTCCTTCCTTCCTTCCTTCCTTCCTTCCTAGAACTGTGCAATTTACTCAGATTTACTCAACAGAAACATTTGTTGAAGAGGCAAGGAATACATTCAATCTGCACTGAATCAACTGGGTTCTGAAGTGTAATGCAAAATGAGATCTGCACATACTTATGGGACAGCTGCAAGCCAGACATGAGCCAATTTGCAGCACCCTCATGTGCCTCAGTGACTGGCATTCAGAGTCACAACTCTATAATCATCATGGCTAGTGCCCATCTTGATGGGAAAATGAGTAATTCATTTGAAATATGGTGTTGAAGGATAGATTTATGGATTGATGGACTGCCAGGAAGGCAAACCAGGTGGTTCTAGATCAAAGGAAACCTGAACTCTCTGGTAAAGCCAAAAGATGAGGCTACCATACATTTGGCATATATATAGTTCCACTTATTATGAGAAGACAATAATTATTAGCAAAATAATGTTAGGTAAAGAGGAACAAAAGAAGGAAGCCTAAACTGTGACATGGATTGACTCCATAAAAGATGAAGCCACTTATTTGAGTTTGCAAGACTGTTACTGAGAATACGTTTCTGAGATCATTAATTAGTTGGATTGCAGTAAGTGTGAAGCAACAGTGGTGACTGAAATCCTTATCCTCCATCAGTTTATCAAATCCCATTTTAAATTTAAAACCAGGCTGGCAGCTGCTATGTCTTGTGGTAGTGAGATCCATGGTTTACCTTTGTGTTGTCTAAAAGCAAAGAAAGAACACTCTAAGGTATCTGTCATGCTCTCTGAGTGTTTTGTAACCTTGGATTCTAGTCTTTTGAAGGTTGGGGAGGAATCCTTTTCCACTTTTCCTAGAATAGGCCTATTTCTACACACCTGTATTACGCTTCCTCATTTGCTTCCAAACAGCCACAAACAGTGTGATTTCTCCCTTTATCCCGTGGCTTCTAGCTTCCCCCAGGAGAGCTTTGTTGGTATTTCTTCTTGGAGTATCATCCTGCCTAGGTCTTAAGATCTTTTGAGGCAGCTCTTATTCATCAAGTGGCTAGCAAGGACCTCCCGTTTTAGGCACATGTATAACAACAACTGAATGCAACTGAATTTTATTGGAGGAGGCTCTGCACCTTTTGTTTGGCTTCTTGACTGATTCCCCTCATGTGAGTATTTTTACAGTTTTCTTATTATACTACCTAAGGTTCGTTTAAGTTGTTGTGGACAATGGATGAGTTCATAGGGAGCACCTTGGCTGCGCCATGAGATGTATGAACAAGTGTGAGACACCAAGGTGTGCTGCAGCTTATTGTTGACCAGCTGCAATTCTCTTTGACAACTTAACTATTGAATGGTACTAGTTTTCAACTGGTTTTGTCCTTTTGGGAGGAAGGTGGCATAGAAATATTTTAGGTAGGTAGGTAGGTAGGTAGGTAGGTAGGTAGGTAGGTAGGTAGGTAGGTAGGTAGGTCGGTCGGTCGGTCGGTCGGTCGGTCGGTCGGTCGGTCGGTCGGTCGATGGATGGATGGATGGATGGATGGATGGATGGATGGATGGATGGATGGATGGATGGATGGATGGATGGATGGATGGATAGATAGATAGATAGATAGATAGATAGATAGATAGATAGATAGATAGATAGATAGATAGATAGATAGATAGATAGATAGATAGATAGATAGATAGATAGATACTTGTGAGATGGATGGACAGTGTCATCAAAGCGAGCAACATGAATTTGACCCAATTCCAGGAGGCAGCGGAAGACAGGAGGCCCTGGCGTGCTCTGGCCCATGGGGTCACAAAGATTCAGACACAACTTAATGACTAAACAACAACAACTTGTGAGTTGCCTTAGCTTCCTGTAGCAGGAGGAAGACAGAACAGGAATTTGTAAAAGGTCAATAAATAACACATTTATACTTTCTGTGGAGAGGACTGTAGGGAACATAGCAAGATAGGCTTGTTTGTCCATCTGGTTGTGTGCTGACTACTTTTGAGTGGAACCAATTTTTCAGAATCTTGGCCATCGTCTGAGCCACTCAGTGGAAATGTGCGTGAAGCAAGATGCTACAGCAACAGCTTTTTAAAAAACATACTTCTGCAACTTCTTTTTTTGAGGGGTAACATTTTCGGTGCAGGTTTTGCTTTGTGTTAGCAGAACTGTAGCTGGGGAAACAGTGGCATCTTGTGGCAGTTGTGTGCAAGAGTGAGAAAGAGATTCTTTTATTTGCTATACACATACATACATATATAACACATGATAGATAGATAGATAGATAGATAGATAGATAGATAGATAGATAGATAGATAGATAGATAGATAGATAGATAGATAGATAGATAGATAGATAGATAGATAGATAGATAGATAGATAGATAGATAGATAGATAGATAGATAGATAGATAGATGAAAACATAAAAATATATTGATATATATTTTGCTTTCCTCAGCTATCAGTTTTTGTGTGCATTCTCAAAGAGTGCAGTATTTAGTTGCGAGCTGGGTCGCCATACCTGGTTGTAGAGGCAAGGGTTGGGGGTTCGATTTTCCACTGTGCCTCGAGGGAGAAGAGCCAGCCTGTGTAGCTTTGGGCAAGCTGCACAATCCCAGGGCGCCCCCCCCCCAGAAACAGGGAACAGTCAACCACTTCTCTACCTAGAAAAACTCTAAAAAGGGGTCACCATAAGTCAAAATGGACTTGATGGCAGATAATTAATTACACATTCATATTTGTTTTGCAAAATTATGAAAAGGGTTTATATCTGGGCTGAGTTAATTCTTGCAAGTAACTTAAAAAAAACCCAAAAGTTTCCTCCACTTCCCTTCCCTTTTTCTAAGAACCTTTATTGAAATTTTCTTGGAATAGTGTTTTCTCCTTTTGAAAGGGCACCTTGATGGGTTGATTGAGAAGAAAGAAAAATGGAAAAGTATTGGTTACCTGCTTAGGTCCACATGGACAGATTTCAGTCCGTTTCCATTTCTGTGCTTTCAGGCTGCATCTCTGATCAAGCCGTGAGCCTGCAAAGATCTTTCTTCTCAAGTGTTTTTTTCCCCCCAGTTTATCGGAAGCTAAAGAAAGGCCTTGTAATGCCCTTTTTTTTAAAAAAAAAAAGAGAAATGCTTTAAAATGTTTTAAAAAGAGAGTTGATTTCAATATGATGATCTCTTTAATTGCATTAGAACTGCAAGGTTGTAATCAAAAAACACAAACCTCACATTGGCACAGTGGTGCCCCGCATAGCGACGTTAATCTGTTCGAGGATTAATCTCGCTATCCGGATTCGTTGCTATGCGGGGAGGGGAAGCCCACAGGAACACATTAAATTCTGTTTAATGTGTTCCTATTGGGGAAAAACTCACTGCTATGCGGGGAATCCTCTATCCGGCCACCATTTTCGCCGCCCGGTAAGCGAGGGCAGGGCGCGAAAACGCTGCAGGTGGCCATTTTGTTGACCCGGCAGCCATTTTGGAACCACTGGTCAGCTGTTTGTAAAACATCGCAATGTGAAGATCGGTAAGCGAAACGCTTACTGATCACTGCAAAGCGATGTTTTCCCTATCTAAAACATTGCAATGCGATCGCATTAGCGATCACAAAAAACACGTCGCTCTGCGGATTCATCATTAAATGGTGTGCTCGTTAAGCGAGGCACCACTGTACTTTAAAAAAACTGTGGCGCAGCATTTATCATCATCATCATCGTCGGTGTCATCATCTTAGAATTGCACAGCTGGAAGAGTCCCTATGGAGCATCAAGCCCAGCCCCTGCCAAGGAAACATATAGGGGGATTGAACTCCTGGCCTCTGGCTCCATAGACACATACCTAAACCAGTAGCTATCTGAATTAGATGTTGGGAAATTTAAGCAACCTTGCATGCAACACTCATTCAAACATTGGGGCTATGGGAGGGATGTAACCAACCCATTAACAGGGTCTTTTCTTCCTGGACCCAATAACACCACTCCTTTCCTCACCTTAATTAACATGTTTGACTAACATTTGTTTTGGGAGGCAGATGCTTGAGATGGAGTGAAGTCTCCTGGCTTGCAGGATGGATTCTAAAAAATCCTTTAACTTTTGACCTCTCATCCTTGTGGTGTCTGCAAAAAATCATGAATAAACGAATGTCTTTTTTTTTTTACACTGGAATGATCTCTGAGACATGGACACAGGAATTGATGCCATCCTCCATAGGATTTCTCATCACTGCCTCAATAAATCTTACCTACTTCTTCCTAGCAAGATTGCATTTGACAGACTCACCCTGCTTGCACCTGAAGTAATATCCTTCACAGCATTGCTTGATCTTTATCCTTGTCAATTTCAGGCTCTTACTGCAGTCAGTTTCAAATGGCAATTTACACTTCCATGCCTAACAGTGAAATTGACAAAAAGAACAAGGAGATAGGTGCAAGCAGCATAGGACTCTTAAATTTAATCTTGCCTAGGAAATTGGTGAGATGAGGGGGGTGGAATCTGCAGCATTTCCTCCCCTGTGTCTGTTCTGGAAACCTACCTTGTTTTATGGCAGTCCCAGAGAGATTCCACACTAGGGTGGGATGTCAAAAATAGCTAGGATTGAAAAATGTTGTTGAACACTCATTGCATCCTTAGCTTAAGCTTTAGGAGTCTAGACATGATTTTTGTGCAGCTGAGAGAAACAATGTTTTACCGGGTAATTCTGAAGAAGGGGGCAGTACAAACAAAAACTAGTTTTCTTTTGGATAAGAAGTGATTAATTGATGAAAGAAGGAGTCAGGTTCTGGGATTTTTCCCTTGCTTGGTGTCATTTAGTGAATGGTAGTGAGCACAAGAGGGGATTCCGTAGACCATCTTCATTGCTGATGTTGGTGTTGTCAACATTCAGGCTGGCCTTTGCTATTATTATCAAGGAGTTCAGGGAATGCTAATCAAATTTGCAGATGACACAGAATTGGGTGGGATAGCCAAATACCCTGGAAGACAGAAATAAAATGCAAAATGATTTAGATAGGCTTGAGCAGTGGGCTGAAAACAACAGAATGAAATTCATCAGGTACATGCAGAGTACTGAACCTAGAAGAAACCAAAAACACAGGTACGAGAAGCCAGATTTTGGTTGAATATCTGGAAAAACATCCTAACTGCTAGGGCAATACGACAATGGAATCAATGTCCTTGAGAGGTGGTGAGTGCTTCAAAACTGGAGGCATCCAGGAGAAACTTAGACAACCACCTGGCTGATCAGCTTTGATTTGCATTCCTGCCTTGAGCATGGAGTTGAATTTGATGGCCTTATAGGCCCCTTCTAACTTCATGATTCTATGTAGAGCTTGACATCCTTTTTCCTGCTGGCAACACAGGCATGATATTGCATAGCAGTCATTGGTTTAGAAGCAAAATATCTCACCAACACAAACCAGAGCTTTAAAAAAAAAACCACACACAAATGGACAAATGTATTACCTGGGCAAAGGAGTGGTTTTGTACTCTTTCTTTACCGAATTTTGTAAAGAAATTGCATAATAATAAGTTTTGTGGTTTCTGAATTACTTTGTTAAAGCAAGAAAAGCCGGACTAAAGGAAGCAAACGGCTTTATTGACATTTCTTTTACACCATACACAAGCCACATGAACTGTCACCATAAAGCATATGTAGAAAAATAGTAGAGTTATATTGGCACTGATGACTGGTCATTAGTAACATTAAAATTATTAGTATCTTCATCATTATCATCATCCAGTCATCCATCATTTAAAGTTTGTCATCATCACCATCATCACCATCAGCACAGTAATAAATAAGTGCTAACCTCTGGCATTCTAAGCTTTACATTCACAGTCTCTGTTAAATGAGGGACCAGTTTCTTCCATCTTTCTAGACGTGATTGAAATTCCAAAATTAATATTTTTTTTAAAAAAAAATCAAAGCCCTTTTTTTTGAAGCCTACCACAATTATCCCACTATGTGTTGCCTCAACCCAACCCCATAAAGAAGTCTGAACTGGATCGGAAGGCCATTTGTTAAACACAACACAATGGATTGAGTATGAAATTGGACTTAATGAAAATAAGGGAGACAGATGTCACTCTTCTCTTAAGCAATGGGCTGACCCTTGGAGGCACCAAGTGCTACCTCTCACTGAGCCACAGGCAGAAATGGCACAAAAGATGCCATGTGTGGTTGGGCACTTTGCAATCCAGAGATAGTGGAAGGCAGTGAGATGTTGCATGAAAAACTGCAGGTGGGTCATAGCCACATTGACTGTTCCAAGGCTCAGACCTGAACATTTTTACAACAGGAGGATGACGGT
This sequence comes from Pogona vitticeps, assembly GCF_051106095.1. Taxonomy (NCBI): domain Eukaryota; kingdom Metazoa; phylum Chordata; class Lepidosauria; order Squamata; family Agamidae; genus Pogona; species Pogona vitticeps. The sequence goes on from NC_135786.1 coordinate 233,090,493, forward strand.
ACACGGTCTCATTTGCAAGGGGGGAAAAACAGACCATTGTGTTGGGTAGATGTCACCCATATTTCTAGTCTTGATGTGGTTGGCATCTTCTGGATTGCACCTTGTACATGGACATCGGACAATGCATCCATACAAAGCCTGTCCTAACTGTAATTCTTTCAAGCATAGATGTGCCGGCTCATGGGCAGCAACATTACACCTTGACTGGAACCTGTAAAAGGAAGGTTTTATGGTCTGCCTGTTCTCAAAGTAATATATCTACAGCTTCCCATACATCGCAGGTAATCAGGCTGGGCTGAAAGCTTAAAACAGTAAGAGGCAATATCCATTCAGGATGTTATGAAAAGTGATTCATAGGGACAGCTTGTTAACAAAATGAAAGAAAACAGGTGTGTGTGGGGGAATAAAGAGACTTTGACAAAGATTTTAGACATCCAGCTATACAGATATAGGGGTATTTTTGTTTGTTTGTTTGTTTTGTTTTGCATTGGAATTGAACAGCCATTAACAAGATCTTTTCAATATATTATATATAACTGTATTTATATTTATATATTCCTATAGAAACATACATCTTAAAAGCCTTTTCAAAGGAGGCCAAATTGTATCATATCTTTGTGATGTTCGAACACTGGAGACGTTGTTCTGTACAACACAATTATATATTCTAAGGTTTCTGTACAAGTATAGTAGCATAAACATTATCTATAATTTTTATGTAACACAGGATTATACAATACTCAGTGTCTTTATAAGACATCCGGATTGAAGGGGGAGGAGGATAGAGAGAGATCTGATAGCTTCATATCTTCAGCAAACCAGATTATTGCCCATAATTTTGACACCATTTTGGCAGCATTGATGAAGACAGACTCTACAACATGTTTTATAAAAGAATGAGACTTCTACAACTGGTTTTACAGATTTTTTTTCACAAGTTCTGGATTTGCTTGATGGCACTACTACACCCAAATTTCAGACAGGTTTCTACAATCATTGAATTTTCCTGTTGGTGAAAAGGGACTTCTGTATTTCCTCAGCAGGAACCTTTCACAAAGACTACACAAGCATCTCAGATCATTCGGTGGCCCATGGCATTATGTGCTTCAAACAAGGACCAAAGAATACTGAGCAAGTTGTGTTAAAATAGTGGCTGAAATTTTTAGTGAAAACACATTGCAAATTCAGTGTAAAAACAAGCAGTCTCTAATACCAGTAATGAGAATTTGATGAGGCTCTGAGGAGTTAATCCAAAGTCAAACTGACCACCAAAACCCCCTAAGAATTCATGCATTTCAAACCATGTTACAGTGGGGTCTCTACTTAAGAACGTCCCTACTTAAGAATAATCCAACTTAAGAACAGCTCCATTTGCTAAATTTTGCTTCTATTTGAGAACAAAAATCCAAGATAAGAACAGGAAAAAACCCTTTCCTGCTCTTTTTTTAATCTTAGGTCATCTTTGGTTAAAAAAAATTCTCCCCCTAGTGGTAGAGTACGTATTAGCCAGCTTTGCATTAGTTCCTATGGGAACTAATGCTTCAATGTACAAACGCACCTCTACATAACAAAAAAAACAGCCAGAACGGATTAATTGGTTTTCAGTCCATTCCTATGGGAAAATTTGCTTCAACTTAAGAACGTTTCAACTTAAGAACACCATTCCAAAACGGATTAAGTTCTTAAGTAGAGGTTCCACTGTAGTTTCTATGGACGGAAAAGAGCAGATACGGATTAAATGGTTTTCAATGCATTCCTATGGGAAATGCAGATTCAACATAAGAACTTTTCGACTTGAGAACCATCTTCCAATACGGATTAAGTTCTTAAGTAGAGACCCCACTGTACTAAATGTGACATTCAGGTATAGTATACACACTTGCTAACCTGTATTATGCATTGATATGAGAAGCATGGCCTGGTAAACAAAACTAACAAAGAGTGGGTGTAATCTAAAAACCTGGGGCAGCCCAATAGACCTATGAAACTTGGGAGAGTTCATTTCCTTCAAGAAAGGTCTACGAGTGTGCATTGTTGGGTGCCATTTCACCAACTGTTGAAGCTGCAAAAACGTTGCTCTGTTGCATCTACATTCTGCCTCTGCTTTAGGTACGACAGAAATCCAAATAAGCCCAGAGAGAGAGAAAGAGAGGTGGTTTAATAAATTATTTTTACTCCTTTGGTCAACTTTAAGGTGGCTATAAGACGCATCTTTGGGAGAGAGGAAATGAGGGAAAGCCTTCTAGCCCAACTGTAAGGAATTCTAAGCCCATTTAACTCAGGAAAAAAAATGTGTCTCTAGGTCTGGACAACAACAGAGATGACACTAATCAAACAGATTTGGCTAAGAGGAAGTTGCCTCTGTTACAGGGTTTGTAACAAGAACAGGGAAGGGTTGAAGGACAAATCCGACGGCAAAGTTCTTCTCAAAGAATTCCAGATATGCTGGAGAAAGAGGTCAATTGGTGAGTGATGGAGCAAATACCATCCAGGATACTAGAGAGAGAGAGAGAGAGAGAGAGAGAGAGAGAGAGAGAGAGAGTGTGTGTGTGTGTGTGTGTGAGAGAGAGAGAGAGAGAGAGAGAGAGAGAGAGAGAGAGAGAGAGATTGTTAACCAAGGGAAAGTCATGAGTGGTGTAAACCCATGCCTGAAGGGAGGAATGTACGACAAGGATGTACATTCCTGCCACAGCTGTTCAACTGGTTCTCTGAAATTCTCTTTCAAAGAAGTCCTGGTTAAAATGACGGCCATCAATGAAGAGGTAATGAAAGGCAGCAGGTAGAGTACAATTACTTGGCAATTCAAGTGATCCGCAACTATTGCTTAATATCATTGATGAATTAATTAATGAACACAGTCTAGAAATTAAAGTTGGGAGAACCAAGTTCAAAGAGGCAGCACCCCCAAAAATGCAGTTATTCTCAGTTCTGCTGTTTGGCATGTAATCATGGTCTTTTCATCTGGGCTAATATGACAAAATTACAGGCATTTAGAACATATATTTCCTGAAGCAGGGAAACCATTTCTTGAATTAAGATGGTGACTGATGCCGAAGAATTAAAGCAAATGACTACAGAGACCAATGAATAGGTAAACACAGACCAGGCAAACCCAGCTCACATGGAGCTCCAGCTGCATCCTCTGTCATGGGATCTGGTGAAGTGCATGACACGCACATGATCTCCTCAGATCACTCAGCAATGTCCACAGTGGGAGTTCCATGCACCTAGCTATTGAACAGGACACTGGCCATAAGAGGCAGAAAGCTAGGCGAATCCCGCAAGAAATAATGAAAAATATAGATTCCTACATAGGCTCTTTCAAGGCAAAATAAATGGGACAAGAAGCAGAAGAAGGAGAAACACTTTTTGGGTGAGAAAACCTGGAGGCGAATCTAGAGGAGTCATTCTCAGTGGGGGGACCTGGCATATTTGAGGTGGCCACAGTCTGGTAACAATTCTTCACACCCCACCATATAAGGTTCGTTATGCAATGTATACAATCCTGAATTGGGATGTACTTTCATATTATATTTATGGCCGTGGCAAAAAATAAAAAAGCGAGAATGGTTAATCAAGAGACAGGCCAACATCATTGTCTAGAATTGCCATGTCTAAAGTTGGGACTTGGTGATGTTGAGCCTCAAGTAGGAGTGACTGAGAAGAGGAAGCCTGTGCATGCTTTAATGCTCACCTGTGCCCTCCAGCTTTGTACATCCATGCACGAGTAAGCAACGTGGCATCCTGGCATCATACCTGCCCCAGGTGCCACAAACCTGTTGGGTGGATCTGCAGCATTTGATCATGAGGGCATCCAAGGCTTTTCTTTCCTAGGTCATGATTTATCTCCGTGTCAGCCCTACTAGCAGCAACGCTGTAGGATCTCAGGCACAGATGTCTCCCATCCCCTGTTACATGCATGATCTCCCCATGCCCGCTTGGTCACAGGTGATAGCGGTAAAGGAACATAAGCAGATGCACCCAGATATCCTAGTGACCCGCTTCCTTCCCTAGATGGAAGCAGAGAGCCTCTGCTTAGTGTAACCAATTGTTTTCCTTTCATTTTTAACCGGGGTGGGAAAAGAGCCATGACATGAATGGGAAGTCAGCAGAGATGGCACCTGGGCATTGTGGGGAAAGGCCAAGGTAACTGTAAGGGGTGTACTTCTTCAGTCTCGGAGGCCCTGCATGCAGTCCCCAGGGATATGCCCCCTTGTTAGATTATTCATTGAATTGAAGGTATAACGAGCTGATTGTGGGAACATCTACATGCAAAGCATATTCTCTGCCGGTTCTCCTGCTGATGATGTTAGATAGGAAACGAAAGCCCCTGCTTTCTGAAAATGAAAGCAATGGTCATCTGTGCTCTGAGTTTACAAGCCTGGGAGGGCCACCTTGAAATTTTGACTCATGTGAATTAGGAGAAGGGAGCAGCCTGAAAGCATGCGCTGTAGCTGTCCAAGTATGGATAGAACAACATGGGGTTTGATTCTGCCACCATGTTGTAGGGTCTTATAGGAAATGCATCTATTATGCCTTTCTGAGAGTGGCTGCTTTCAGATCAAATCCATGAGCCCAGGAAAAATACTCTTCTGCTCTCATCCAACATGCAGTGCCTTCTGCCCCAATCCCAAGCACTTTCTTCCCGGCAACCCTCCTCCTGTATCCACAGGTAAATGCAGGCACAGCAGCAAACGCTGGCTCTTGGGAATTTTAGTCTTTTCTCCAAGCAAGAGGGACGGCTCTTTTGGTGAGCCTCCCATCATGTCACCAGGTTGGCGGTAGAAGGTTTTTTTTCATTGGCAGGTTTTCCCGCATGAACAGGGACAACGGCACTGTTCACCCTTCAGCGCATCAGGTCAACACATGAAGTTCATCCAAGAAGAACACTGATGCTCTTCTTCACATTGAAGGGAGGACTGAGAGCCTATTTGTTGCCTTTTGAGTGTCTGAATTGTAATCTCTCCTGCTGTTGATATTAAGAAGAGGCTATTGAAGAGGGCCATTGCCTCCCTCTTGATCGGTCCAGAGGGAGCCAGTGGGTGGAATCATTGTTGGCCAAAGCCTTCTAGTCCTTTTTCAATTCCAAGCCTGACCACATGTCCACCACTGCCATTGTGGACCTTCATGCTCTCAAAACCATCTTTGCTTATATCACCCATCACAAATGCAACCCTTCCCCTCCACAAATTCTGAATACATCTCCTGTCTTGCCCCTATTTTTTGATTCACATGCAAAGAGAATTAACCTGAGTTTCATATTTGCTTCTTTCTGCTTAGGTGAACCACAACGACAACTCATCTATAGAACAGAATGAAATGCTTGTTACATAAATCCGTAAATCAACTAAGGCAACTTATACCTAGTGACAGTGACAGAGGGAAGAAAGCAGTGCTACTCTGGCTACGTAGATAGACAGAGACAGACCCATAATCTCACCCACTGTATTTCTAGACCTATTTTAAAAGACAGTTGAACAGACAGACATAGACAAAGGAACTTAACATGTAGATGTTTCCATCTTTCCAGAAGCACCAATATTTGGCCCTTTAGATGCCTTATAAACAAAGCACTTGATACTTCCCTCGGGCATGTGGGTTCCGCCTTGCCATTGGCATTCTCCATTTATTCCCCCAAAATTGCACACTCTTGGCCCTGAAACCCTACGCCCATTGTATGGAGGGTGTTCTTTGTTACCATAAGGCCTATGGTCCTATTTGAAATAGTTGAGTCCAGCCACAAGGAAAAATTTCTCCAGGAACAGTTCAGAATCCAATACGGCTATGTGCGCTGCCCGCCCGATCAGTGTGTTGGCCGTGTTTGGTAAAGCATGGAACACATCGTGGCGGATCAAAGTGCAATCTTTGGCCCCAACTACTGGCTGGAGAAGATTGTTGATCATCTCAGCATACACTGGACCTTGGAAGGTTGAAGGAAGAGTATATGTTATTATCCAACATCTTCGTTACGCATGATGTATCGCAATGTGACACAAAGCTCGTGAAGATAATGGAGATGATGGGATCAACAGTAATGAAGTCAATGTCAACAACAATATACATTTGTGATGTAAGGTTCAAAGCCAGTTATACACATCAACACAAATTCCCCCCCACCTACTCACAGAAACAACTCCGACATCATCACTTTTCCTCACCTCATCATCAATCTCTTTCTGGTTGGCACAATATAGATTATTTGGTTCTTCAGTAGAGATGGGAAAAAACACAGTTCAGTGGTTCAGCCCAGTTCATTGTGGTGCTCACACAGGATGCTATGCACTCTACCTGCCTCCTCAGCATGCTCACCCAGTCCCCGGAAGAAGTGCAGTTTCCTCCCCTGCCTCCTCAGTGTGGCTGCCCATTCACCAGTCACAGAGTGCACTTCCCTCCCCCACCTCTTCTGGCATTTGCCCACTCAAAGATAGTGCTGCAGGCTCCCCTGCCCCGACTCCTCATCTGAGTGGGCGGCTGCCAGAGGAGGTGGAGGAGGGAAGTGCACATGGCAATCAGTGAGCAGGCAATCTCATGGAGAAGGAAATGCACTTCAGCTCAGAGATAGGTGAGCATGCTGAGAAGGCAGGAGAAGGGAGAGGGCAGCACCCATAAAATACCTGTATGAGTGCTGCACCAAACTGAGCCAAACCACCAAACTGTGGCACATGTCTATCTCTATTCATCAGGCCTAATCTACTACCTTCCCTACTACAGTGCTTTCCAGAAGGGGATGACCAAATAAGAGGATGAGGTACATGTTATTTCACAATCAACTCTATATCCTGTACCACCCATAGAGAAAGAGGGGGAGATGAAGTTGTTTGTTCTTTAAATTCTATTTATTTATTTATTTATTTATTTATTTATTTATTTATTTATTTATTTATTCATTCATTCATTCATTCATTCATTCATTCATTCAGTGAAACACATTGCAGCACAGGTCCAAAGGATCCTGGCTAAAGAGGTTGAGAAAGAGAGAACTTCCGAATTTTCTTTGACATGTCCAGAAACATAGCTCAGCTATTGGGAATGTGGAAGCTTCCTGCAGGTACAGCTGCTCATGATTCCACAAATTGCTCAGCATCCCTTTCTCTCCTCTAGGAAGACTGGCCTCCCTCCAGCTTGTCAAATGACCGGTCTTTCTCAGTCTTGCTCTCCCTACTTGTGCATCTGAAATCTTTTTTGTAGTGAAGGAAAGGTCATTTCACCATTCAGTGGCACTGAATCCCCACCAGCCTCCCTCTCAAGACCCTCAAGTCAAGTGAGCGGGCTCTCTGAAGAAAATTGCTGGACAATTTCCTGCTGCAGCAAATGCAGGAAATGCCAGAGAGCCTGAAAGCTCCAAATGCTTTGTTATATGAAAACGCTTTCACAAAGTAAGATATTGTCGGAGCAAGTTCAGAGGAGGGCAAGAAGGAAACCACAGCCTAGGAGGAAAGACTGGAAGAACTGGGCATGTTTAGCTTTGAAAAAAGAGGTCTGAGGGTACACAGGTTAGCATTTTTCAAATACTTGAAAGGCTGTCATACAGAGGAGGGGCAGGATCTGTTCTCAATCATCTCAGAGTTCAAGACATGCAATAATGGGCTCACAGGAAGCCAGATTTCAACTGAATATCAGGAAAACTGTCTTAACTGTTAGAGCAGTACGACAATGGAATCAATGACCTCTGGATTTGGTGAGCACTCCAATGCTGGAGGCATTCCAGAAAAGATTGGTCAACCATCAACCATACCTCAGATCTGCTTTGATTTGGATTCCTGCTTTGAGCAGGGGGATTGGACTCAATGGCCTTATAGGCCCTTTCCAGCTTCATTATTCTGTGATTCTATGAAATGGTCCTAGAAACCCCATATGCTACCAAGACCCACAGTTAGGGATATAACAAGTGCTCATAACATTTCTTATCCTGGATGATTTCCTGAGTCTCACCATGCCAGATCTTCCTATTAAGACCTCCTCGGGCATCACTGAGATTTCCCAGCTTCCTAGAAAACCAAGATCCTGGACTTTTTTCATCCATCTGTCTGTCTATTTGTCTATCTCTTCTGTCTATCTATTCTGCCAAATTCTGCACCGCTTGACATCTTTTCCAGTGAATCTTATGCAGGAAAGGTGCCATTCTATGCACAATTGTAATTAACTGAAAAATCTGACATTTTTTCTTTAAAAATGGCCATGAAGCATTCAACAAACCCTGTGAACATCACCAAAAGATTTCTCACTGGAAGCAAACCTCACAAACAGAACTCTGACCGTGAGGGGGAAAAGGTGATTCTGTACCCCCTTGGTTTCTCTCTGAGGGTGAGAGGTGGCAAGATTTGCATCATTAGCCTACAATGCCTTGCTTTGAAGAAGGACCTTTCGGAGAATGGCATTGAGGGTCATAGGGCGGCAGGAGTGAGACGGGAAAAAGGGGGCATCAGCATATGCCATCCTGTCTCAGAAAGTGAGAAATGCTGTCCTGATTCCACCTTTGATCCACGTTGATCCTGGGCCTCGGAGAAAGGGAATTCAGTCATTTCTCCTTAAATAAATCTCTAACTTCCATGTTAGTAAACAGCCCGGAAAAAAATCACTAAATAGATGAATTCATTTTACACAAACGAATGAATGAACTAACTAACAAACAAGACTGTGTAACTTCAGAAACACACTTACCTGTATGTCTGTCTTTCAGAGCAGATTTGCACATTTCTATTCTCGCGGAATGAAACGGTACATAGCGATCTTGGGGAGAGGCTACCAGAACGACGTTTTTGAAATACTGAAGACCTGGTGGGGGGGAGGGAAAGGGAAGTAAATTTGGGATGTTACTTGAAGCCCCCTAGCTTCTTTAAAGAGGAGGGCAGGGGAGAAATCTGGCTTCTAGGGCAAAGGTTCCCAATCTTGGTTATATCCCAGGTATTCTTAAACTGCAACTCCCAGAAGCCCTGGCCAGCACAGCTGGTGATTGGAATTGCAGACCAAGAACACCTGGGTTATCCAGGATTGGGATCTAGGGAGTTATAATTATACAGTCCATATGCCTTAAATTGTGTTATATATTTAGCAAGCAAGCAAGAGAATGAATGAATGAATGAATGAATGAATGAATGAATGAAAGAAAGAAAGAAAGAAAGAAAGAAAGAAAGAAAGAAAGAAAGAAAGAAAGAAAGAGCTATCTAACTAACTAACTAACGATTGTAGGGATGTAACTCACAATATTTCTCATTTTCAGGAATTTTCTGAGGCTCATAATCCTGTGATTCCCTGTCAAAATCTTCTCCTGCATCAGTAACATTTACTAGCTTCCTGAACAAGTAAGACCTTTGTCTCATGCTCCCTTTTGCCCTTTGGGTGGGAGAAGGTAAAGGCAAAGGTTCCCCTTGACATTTTTTAGTCCAGTTATGTCCGACTCTAGGGGGCGGTGCTCATCCCCGTTTCCAAGCCATAGAGCCAGCGTTTTGTCCATAGACAGTTTCCATGGTCATGTGGCCAGTGTGACTAGACATGGAAACGCCTTTACCTTCCCACCGAGGTGGTACCTATTTATCTACTTTTCTTTATATGCTTTAGAACTGCTAAGTTGGCAGGAGCTGGGACAAGCGACGGGAGCTCCCTCCGTCACATGGATTCGATCTTACAATGGCTGGTCTTCCAACCTTGCAGCCCAGAGGCTTCTGCGGTTTAACCCATGTCCCGGGTGGGAGAAGAGATGGGCACAAACAACGGTTCAGCACTTCAGCAGCTTGGGCCCATGGGTGTTGCATGGGTGCCCCATGTATTCCACCATGTCTCTTCCATGGGTGCCCACTCAGAGGAGGGGGTGGGGCAGGGAATCTGAGACACCTGCACAACACCTGTGGGCCCAATCCACCGAACCATGCCAAAGCCCTGAAATGTGCTTTGTGCCCATCTCTAGGTGGGAGTGTTGCCATTGTTTGCATATTGTTCTGTGCAGGCAACTGCCAATTTTGGCACAGTTTAACACTCTTCCTGGTGAATCCTACAAACAGTTGTATTCAAAATTATGCAACCCCCCCACTGAAAATCGGGTTAATTGTCAAAATTTTCAGATTTTCAGCTATTTGCAATGAACAAATCAAACAAGAGCAATTGAAATTGCTCAACACAACAAAGGCTTCAAGTGGTTTCCCCAAATTCAACTGAAAATGCAAATGTTAATGTTGATTACAACTGTAGAATAGATGCTACTCTTAGCAGAGAATGTGACAATCATGTGCGTGCATGCGCATGGTCTGTGCCCCTTCATTTGAAGAACTGGGGTGTGAAATCCAATCCAAGTGAAAATTTGGACTTTTGATATATGCTTTGTAGAAGTGGGATTTAGCCACAAAAGTTTGCATAGAGGCTATTTTAGACTGGAACTGTAAAAATAGTTCACAACCTGAAATTTCTTCCAGGGAAAAAAATCACCAGAAAACATCAGAGATATCTCATGAGATTTGCTATGAGATTTTTCAAGTGGGGGGTGGAATCACCCAGAAAAACCTTGTTGGAAGGGGAAAAACTGTTATGACCACCTTAGTTTCTCCCCATGAACCAGAGATTGCAAGAATCGTATCTCTCTTCATATACTTTAGTAGTAATGATGCGTATTTTCTGTGTGTTGCAAAGAAGGGGAAAGTGAAGTTGAAATCTAAATTGTGGCTATTTGTCTGCGGTCCAAAAAGGATATAAAAATATTTGGATTTAAGATGAAACCACATGCTCTCCTTTCTGTCTCTTTCCCCTGTTGGCTTTTGTTTGAAACAAGAGTGTGATATTATTATTATTATTATTATTATTATTATTATTATTATTATTATTATTATTATTATTATTATTATTATTATTATTATTATTATTATTATTATTATTATTATCCTTTTTAATAATAATAATCATAATGATGATGATGATGATGATGATGATGATGATGATGATGATGATGATGATGATGATTAAGGCAAGGTACTGTATAAGCTACAGCAGATATTACAGTGAGGGAGGCTTGAGACAGAGTTACCTTTTTTTTAAATGGCAGTGTTGTGTTTTTGCTTTTGGTCTATGTGTACAATTTCAGGAAAGGCAACAAAGCCATCTGGCAACTAATGATACATGAAATATCAATGTCCCCCCCCCCCTCCCCGAGTTCTATCAGTTTTTAAAAATACTGGTTCGGTTAAGGATCTTGATTTGAATATAATCCTACCCACCTGTTTTTTGGCTGAGCTGGTAGAGGAAACACTTCCGCAGATCTGCATTGTCTCTGAAGGTCAGTTGCAAAAGTGATCCAGATTTTTTGAGCTTCTGCATGAGCCACAAGCCTGGAAGAACGAAGGGATTGCTTGGGTTTTTAAGAGGAAATATGGGATCAAGCAAGTAAAAGTGGTGTAAGCTTCTAAAAACCTTCCTACTTGTGCAGAACATGAAGTTCTTCATGGCTTAATTAGTGGGTAATATACTTTGAAGCTATGTGTACATGCACCTATGTGTATATACAAGGACACAGTGGAGAGAGGCTGCAGGCTATATCAATGAAGTAAATGGATTTTTAAGTGATCAATAGAGAGCAAAAGTTCTGTTCAGAGCAGTTCTTGTATTAATTAAGAGGAGAAGTTGTTGGTCCTTGAGCAGATCTGGGCCATGCAAAGATACAAAAGAGGAACCAAAATAAATTTGGAAAACTCCAGACCTTGAATGGTTATGTCCAGATCACACTTTTGAAAAACAGCCCTAGCAATCGCTTTGTCTACCTTGAATGAGAAGCAGTTCACTTACTGATGAAAAAAAAAGGAGTCAGCTTCTGGGATGTTCCTTTGCTTAGTGTTATTTAGTGAATGGTAGTGAGTACAAGAGGGCATCCTATAGACTATCTTGACTGCTGCCATTGGTAGTGTCAACATTCAGGCTGCCTTTAGCTATGTACAGCGTGGCATCCATTTTCCTGCAGATACAATATTGTCCAGTGATATCAGGCTGTTTCCTGGTGTTTTGAATCATGGATACAGAAGCACGATATCCCACATTTTTGAAGGACTGACTTTTTTTCTGGCCTTGGAAAGCAAGCCAAAGGACCAGCTCCCCTACAAGTTTGCTTCCTTGAGGAAGATGGTGGAGCAACCTTTTTGGATCCCAAAATTAACAGTCGGCAAAGGATATAAAATGGATATTAAGCAGAAGTGGGGAAAATTCCAAAGCTTTAAAATTCTGAGTTCCGAATCTGAAGGGCTGAAATTCTGAATCCAAAATCTGAATTTCTAATCTGAATTTTGGTGCTAGTGCAGATCTATATTATTTTTTTTGCATCACTATTGTAGAGAAGGTGTGTAGGGGACGGTCGCCTTTTGTCAGTCTAAGAGGGAAACATAGACATGCACACATATCCTTACTCAGATGGACTAATCTTACAATTCATTCCACAGTGTGTACATGGGCCCAGAGCCTGCATCTTGACAGCTAATCCTTCACTATGGCTCTAGAATAGATGAGTGGATGCCAAGAACTGAAATGAAATCAGTTCTAGCTGTACTCTTTCCCAATGTCCAAAAGAGCATATATTTACATTCTCTTCCAATGCATACCCTTCTCTTATCCAGGCTGTCTCTGAAGATCTCTCCACACACACCTATCATTCTTGGTTCATTTTATGCCTTCAATTACGTTGGTTGCTGTTTATAAGACTCCCCATCAAATTATATACAATATGAATTGGAACACGATACCCGTTTGCCCCCTGTTTCTCTCAGCTCTTCTCTAGGCATCTTAAAAATGCTTCCGAAGCACTCTTACCGGTACTAACTAAAGTACTGTTGTTGTACAGAGTTCCTAGGTGAGGTCCAGAGAGGGACAGGAAGGTGTGTAGCTTATTGAGGTAATAGCGAAACCTTGGTCGAGTCAACACAGATCGGATGATGACATTTCCAAGGGAGTGGCCAATAAAACTGCAAAAACAAGGACAAAAGGAAAGTGATTACAAATACAGTAGGACCCCCTTATCTACAGGATCAGTATCTGCTGATTCACTTATCCACAGACTGAAAATATTAAAAATATTAAGAGAAAAATTCTAGAAAAATATATTTCTGAATGTGAGATTACCAGAACTGGCCAGTAGAGGGAGCCAGAGATCATGCTATGTATAGTGTTCACTGGAAAAAATATATTTCCACAATGTCCTTACCAGACTTGGCCACTAGAGGGAGCCAGAAATCATGCCACATGTAGAGTTTGCCATAATTAGAGATGGGGGTATTCATATACGAATACGAATATCCCCGCACAGGTGGCGTTAATGAGGGTCACTCCATTCACTGATCCGATCTGGACAGCACAATTCTACCAATGGCTTTCCAGCGCGCTATCCACTCACCACTCCTGGCAGGAGGCGGGAGAAGCCTCACTGCAAGGTCGAAGAGTGGCGAGCGGATCGTGCGCTGCGGAGCCATTGGTAGAATTGTGCTGTCCATGTCCGCGGCAAATTGGTGAGTTGACCGTCTGGCTCCATGGGGTTCGATCCTCATTAACGCCACCTGTGGGGGGATATTCGTATACAAATATGAATATCTCCATCTCTAGCCATAATCCATGTTTTTCAGCATGTGCAGGTGGATGGCAGGTGGGAAAGCTTGGAATCAACCCCTGTGGATACAGGGTCCGTCCTACTCCACTGTTATTCAGTTTGTTGCTTCTTCAATGCTATATTCCACAGACATTTTGCCATGAGATAACCCCGGTGGAGACCTTTAGCCTATTTGCCCCCATCTTGATTTTTACCTGATCCGCGATATTGACAAGTTGTACAACTGAATGTGCTGAATGATCTCATCAAGCAACCGGTCCGTCATAGTATCAAAGTCGGCGAAGGTATCCGTCTGTGCAAGAGCAAGAGAGAGAATGATGTCAGTCGAGCATCGTGCCTCCTGCCTACAGCCAGTATCAAGCTCCGACGTCCATGGGGCAGAAGGTGAGGAATCCCCTTAGTTTTTTAGTCCAAACTTTAAAGTAACTCTCTGAGCTTCTAGGCTTATACGCAAGACAGGGTTTGCCACCTTCAATAGCTCCTGCAAAGTTTGGACTCAGACCTGGAGAGAATTTATCATCCTGCTGACATCCATTGACTGAAGCACAGTTGCAATGAGTACCACGTGCGGTATTGTGCAGCCATCACACAATAAATGCTGCCCAAATTGCTGGGTTAAAACAGGATTCCATCTGAAGCCTGTTGGTTAATTAGCACTTGGTGAAGACCACTGATGCTCTTAGACTGCGATGCGAAGCCAGATGCTGCCATTTGGGAGAAACTGAAAGGAAATACTTTGGAGAGCAAAATTCATTGGGATCAAGGTGGCAAATGTAGAACTGGGCTGTTTCATAATCCCCGGAGCTTTGCATCAGATTCAAAGCTAATGAAATGCCAGGGAAGTAATAATCAGATGTTGGGGTAGAGATTCCGGGAAATGTATCCCGTAATTAATGTCTCTTTGTGTGGGTGAGAAAAATCCATCTCACTAATTGCAGCTCTTTCAAAAGGAAAGTGAGAGAGAGAGAGAGAAAGGAGGAAAAAAAATGAACACATCCAATTCCCAATGAAGCACCCTTCTAAACTAAATATAGATTCCTGCTTGTTTGTTTTGCCTGCACTGATAGCTAATTATTTTCTCTGAAACTTGCTGTCTTCAACATTACATCTTCTTTAGGAATGAAAGACCCCATTTAATCACAGGGCATAAAGGAAAGGCATGTGGAACCTCCTTATTTAGAAGCAGTGTACCACTGAAAACCTATCGCAGGGAGCAACATTCAGAGTAAACAGCTGCCTTCATGCCCTGGTTCCAAAAGAGACACCTGGCTGGCCACTGGGGGAAGCAGGACATTTAGATATAAGCAATAATTTTAGTATTCTTAGTGCTATCCACTTATTTATCTGACTGCATTTATTTATTTACAGTATTGACTTTATTTATTTGTTCTGTTTCCCTCCCGGAATTGGGATTGAAGGCGACATACAAGAAGAGTAGAAGCAAGCCAAAAGCTAAAACACAGTTATGCAAATTATAATACCAGAACTCACTTCATTTAGAAAGCAATTCAACAATACATCAGTGAAGAAACACAAGATGAGCACCCAGCTGTGAAAAGGATTCTCAGAAACTAGTCAGTTACCCAAAGATCAGCAAAATCAAAAGGATTATGCCTACCAGCGAGGGTGCCAGACCCTTAAGAAAAGACAAAATAAAATAAAAGCATGTTTCTCAGCCCTTCAAATGCACACATTTTATTTACCACACATTTCCACCCCACTCCTGTCCCGAGGTTAAATTCCACTACAAAACAAATCAGAATCTCTGGATTTTATATTTTTCATACGAGGTCAAATATATGCAACCCAAACAATCCTATCAATGTAGTGGCTGGTTGTTGTAGGCATCCTTCAGTCTCGAAAGACTATGGTGACGTGCTCTGTATGGAGGACTTGGAACAATGTTTAGTGTGGCTGAAGAGGCCAATTCGAGAGTGACAATCTCTTCCACACTGAAGACAAATCCAATCTGTCACCTGTCCAGCTCCTTGGTTTTGCTGCTTTTGTGACTTCCTCTTTGCCTCGGCCTGCTGGACAAGGGTCTCTTCAAATTGGGAGAGGCCGTGATGCAACACCTGCCTCCAGGCTGAACGATCAGATGTCAGGGTTTCCCATCTGTTGAGGTCTATTCCTAAGGCCTTCAGGTCCCACTTGCAGATGTCCTTGTATCGCAGCTGTGGTCTCCCTCTGGGGCGATTTCCCTGCACTAATTCTCCATACAGGAGATCCTTTGGAATCCCCTCACGACATGCCCAAGCCAATGTAGACGTCGCTGTTTCAGTAATGTGTACATGCTGAAAATTCCGGCTCGTTCTAGGACTACTCTGTTTGGAACTTTGTCCTGCCAGGTGATGCCAAAAATCCATCGGAGGCAACGCATATGGAAGGTGTTCAGCTTCCTCTCCTGCTGGGCACAAAGGGTCCAGGATTCAGTGCAGTACAGGAGTGTGCTCAGGACACAGTCTCTATAGACCTGGATCTTCGTATGTGTCGTCAGCTTCTTATTGAGCCATACTCTCTTTGTGAGTCTAGAGAACATGGTGGCTGCTTTGCCAATGCGTTTATCCAGCTCGACATCCAGGGAGAGGGTGTCAGAGATAGTTGAACCAAGGTACACAAAGTCATGAACAACCTCCAATTCTTGTGTGAAGATGGTAATAGAAGGAGGTGAGTCCACACCCTGGCCCATGACTTGTGTTTTCTTCAGGCTGGTATCTTATTGGTTTTTGAACAACATATATATATAATCTTCTCCAGCTAGTTGGGGTGAATTGACAAGCTGTTGGGGTACACCTGGGTTGAGTAATCAGGCATGTGATGACACACCCAACTGAGATGCACCTTAACTAGAGACGAGCATGAAACAAACCACAAACCAAAAGAAAAAGGACCAATTCGTATTTTGTTTCATTGACCGTTTGGTGAAACATTAGCTGTACTTAGCAGATCTTTGAAAGGTGGAGATATGGATTACAAATCATAAAATATTCTAGTAAAAACAAATTGTCCTTCAGGAAGGAGAAATGTTCAAATAAATAAATACAAAGAATGACTCGAATACCTGGTTCCTTTCTGACATCAAAAAGTCAAGTTTTCCTCCAGGGAGACCCAGTTCGATGAAAGTTTTCACCAGTCGAAGATCCGCACTATTACCTATGAAAACATCAATAGACTTTGCTAAGACACGGATTCTGGAGAACATCATACACTTACGTGTCTTCCATTCTTGCTACCCTACTTGAGGAGATTAGGTATGCTGTTTTGGGTCCACCCCTTTCCACAGTAATTATCTGGAGACTATTCTACTATTCCACAAATCCATATTTAACAGAAGGGAGATGGCCAACGTTGGCCATTTTGGAAAGCTGAGTCCCTTTGTTTGCTCTGGGAGTAAGTGGAAGTAATGGATTTCTAAGTTATACGTATGGGGTGCCAATTAGACACTTGTAACCAAATCCTGCATCACAACTCCTGAATGTTACATTCTCACAAGGGGGACGGCTGGTGCAATTTGTATGAACGACTTCACAACGGCAAAGTACACTCCTTCCTTTTAATGCATTTTTGGTGGCTCCAAAAAAGGCAAAGTGGTTCACAGAGAGAAAT
The DNA here is from genome assembly GCF_051106095.1 of Pogona vitticeps. NCBI lineage: Eukaryota > Metazoa > Chordata > Lepidosauria > Squamata > Agamidae > Pogona > Pogona vitticeps. Next base: position 233,107,666 of record NC_135786.1, read on the forward strand.
ATCCAACACCTCAGCAGCGCTGCCTCCTCCTGGTACTTTTAATGATTAGAAATGATCACGAATCTTGGGTTCAGCTGTTTGTGCCGGTTCATTTATTCGTTGAGCAGGTGTTTGGTGATGAACGGTTCGGCTTCCTCTTGTAGGCAGCAGCCTGGCTTCCTTGTCCCACCTTTTCCAGGTGCTGCCTCCGAGTGGGTGCCCAACGAAGGAGACTTTGAAGAGCTGCACACCCGTTCGGACGATAAACGAACTGGCACGAATCAGCGAACTTTGGTTCATGCCCATATCTAGCAATGACTATAGCCCTAATCGCCTCCCCTGAAATGTTTATGGGATTCCCTCTGGCAAAGCTTTTCTAATCAGCCTCTGTATTAGTCCCACCAATGACGGCATCATCATTCGCTAGGGTGAGTCATATGATTTCAGGGAGGGAGGGGGGTGTTCCATGGATCCTTGTGAAGCCCGTGCTTACCATCCAGCCCATGGACGCAGACCACAAGGTGAATCCCATCTTCCAAATCTTCTTCCTCTTCCTCTGGTGGAAAATATGGGATATCAGAAGCTAGTACAGATAAGTCACTGTACAGAAATCCTTCAGTCTTCAGTTCCTTTTTAAATTTTTCCTTGGCCTGATAAAAACTGGAGAATACACTAATAAATGACAGGTTGAGCTGGGCATTTAACAAGAAGTGACATTTCTAAATCAGAGGATTATTTTAGTTTAGATTAGGTTTTCTTGGCATGGGAGGTCAAATCCTTTCTCCAAAGCTAAGGTGTCAATTGTACAGAAGCAACTAGAGACGAGCACTTACATAGTTCGGTGCTTTGGCACAGTTCAGCGGATTGGGCCCACAGCTGTCGTGTGGGTGCCCTAAATTCATCGCCCCCGCCTCCTCCTGCGGGCGCCCAAACAGAGGAGGCACGGCAGGGGAACCTGTGGCACTGCTTCTGAGGAGGCAGGGCACAGAATCTGGGGCACCTGTGCAACACCTGTGGGCCCAATCCGACGAACCACACTGAACCACAGTAAGAGCCCATCTCTAGAAACAACTAACATTCATATGTACAGATCTCAATGAAAACATCAGTTATTTAGATTCCCAGTCGCAAATGCAAATCGCCTCCCCCGCTAACATACAAACCAAACTTTGTGACACAAGAAATGTCCCCTCTTTGAACACTTTATATATGGATGGATGTCTGTATGCATTTTAATTAGGCTAAATTTCACAGTCCCCTGAAAGTTTGCTGTGGCCTGTGGTCACATCCCTTTTTAAATATGGCAACGCTTATCTTAAGAAGTCTGCCCAAATAATGCCACATAATTTTTTTCTGCTACCTATTTTTTTAAAAAAAAGTATATTTTACATACTTTTCTGTTATACGTACCAATTTTGCAAAAGATCCCCCCTTTTGAATCCCCCCCATAAAATATATTCCTGTGTATTTCCCAGCCTACAGAACATCTTTGTGTGTATGTGTGTTTATGATTAGAGATAGGGGTATTCATATACGAATATCCCTGTGCAGGTGGAAATAACGAGGGTCCGGCCCCATGGGACCGGACTGTCCACTCACAATTTCACTGCTGCTGCCGGCTCCACAGTGCCTTCCTATCATGCTATTGTCCACAATTGATTACCCAGTCCTGGCAGGAGGTGGCTAATCGGAGAGTGGCTCATCCATTGTGGAGAACAGAGTGATAGGAAACCTCAGTGGAGCCAGCAGCAGTGGCGAAATCATGAGTGGACAGTCTGGCCCCATGGGGTGGACCCTCATTATTTCCACGTCTGTGGGGATACCCCCATCTCTATTTATGATCTCAGCAGCAACATTCTGAAACGTGATGATTTCACTATATGTATATTTTGATTCCTATGTAAGGCCACCAGGTTCCGATTTGGTAACTTCACAGAAAAATACAGACCTTACAATTTTTTCCCTACACCTGCATTCGATATCTACGGATAGACAATGTTGATGGACCCCTGTAAGCATTGGCATGTGCTCTATAGACAACCAGGGAGCCCAAGGAATGAAGCAGATTCTGGATGATTAAACAGAGCTGGTTACATAAATCCAAACCGCATGTTCAGATAAATTCTACAGCTGAGCCGAAAATGTAGTGCAAGAAGCACAACTGATTACTCCGATGCTGCCCGGGAGGTCTTAAAGGAGTACATACAGATTGCTAACTTCCGATCCTACCTGTATGGAGCTTTACAGGTGAAAAGTAGCTGCAGTATGGTTGCACTATCTGCAGGGGGTCAGTTCCAGGTCCCTCTGTAGATGCTGAAAAACCGTGGAAGTACTGAATGCTATACAAACATCCCCACCCCTTGGAACAAATCGATTCTTACCTAAGCATTCTTTCATTGGCCTCTTCGTCCACGTCGCTGGACTCACAGGAGATGACCCCAAAGGAGCCCACGGGCTGGTGAGTGATAGGAGAAGTGACTTGCTTGGAGGAGAAGCCACCCGTTGGCGGAGACTCTTTGAGGACTGAAGAGAAAGGAAGACAGGTGGCTGTACAGGAAACGGACAAGTTGACAGCCTCGATGACCTTTTTGCTCTCAAGCACCAACGCGTCGGGCACGACGGAATGGAATCCTGTGTTGCTTGAGACGATACGGAGCTCTTGGCTTTCCAGCTCGCCACTGGAGGATCTGCGTGTGCCTATGTTGTCCAGCTCAATCTCTTGCAAGTCAGAAACTGCTACCCTGCAGGATGTTATTTTGCCATTGGCGAGAGAGCTATCACCCTGTTCCTCTATTGAAACAGAACCTGAGGGCTCCTCTGATGATGCTGCAACGGTGGGGCAAAAGTCAGGCGCTTGTGCCTCGCAGTGCGAGAAAGCCTCAAAGTCCGTAGAGGACAGGCAGTGGCCTCTGTGCAAATCTGCCTCTTCAGCATACGCATTAAGATAAGCAACATTTGAATCTAGGTGGTCACTTGCCCTTCCAAAGTCAACCTCCCGTGTTCTGTTTGGTAACTGGTATACAGCTGTCCCATTTAGATTTCCTTTTCGCTTTAACAGTGCAGGCTCTTTTTCCGTTTTCAATCTGTAGTCCATCTCCGAAGAGCCTTCAACAGACCTTGGACAGTCGGACGTGCCACCATTTTGTTCAAAGATGAATTCGGGATGCTTCACCGCCATGGTGAATAGCTGTGGTCCTTCATCTCCTCTGACAGGGTGGCACTTGGAAACATTTCCCATTAAAGCTATGCTGGGATACTCTACCTCCGCGTCTCTCCCTTCTGCAACGTCTGACATGGTATTGGCATTTTGGGTTATATCCATGTCGTCCACCGCCTCCTCGGGGCTGCTGATCTGGGGAGCCGAGATAGATTTGGTCAGTTTGTTGGGCTCCACTTCCCGCTCTTCCTCTTCATACGGCAAAGAGCTAATTGACGTGAGTGAAGCTTGGATGCCACTGGGCAAACTCGTGTTACTTTCCGTGTGCCCACCTTCCAAAGAGTTCCGGTGAATTGTGCATCTCCGGACCAGCTGGTGAAGGATCTCTCGGTCGCTGGGCAACTCCAAGGCCTTGCTCCTTCCCTCAGACCAAGCGACTGAGCTGGGCTCACTTTCAATGCCCGAGTCTGAGATTAGCGAGGAAGATCTTTTAATGATGCCTGACGAATAACTAAACTCTTCAGGCTCCTGTGGTCTTTGCTCTTTCAAAAAAGGCTTGGCCCCTTCCATTTCTTTTGCTTGGCTCGCTGAGCCAATATCAGATGCCCTCAAAGACTCCCCACCCTCATTTTCTGGCTTCTCATAACCGGGTTCTCCATTTGTGTCAGTCATGAGAATAGACCCCAAAGGATCCCTTTGAGCTTCTTGATTTGGTTCAGTCCTGTCCGCAGGGTTTGGATGTCCACGTGTGTCACTGTCAAACTGGGGAGTCATAAATGCCATTGATTCTCTTTGGTGGGCACCGTTACACGTTGGCTTCACGTCCAAAGGTTCCACCTCTCCTGTGAACTTATTATGGTCTTCTGAAAACTCCACTGGCATCGTCAGTCTTTCTGAAGGGTCTTTCAGGAGGGCTGTTGGCCTGCTACCGAGGTCTGACTGATTCTCATGGGACTGGACACTTCCACTTGTTGCATATACCTGAGTTGTGGAGGGATCCTTGAAATGCTCAACTTTACAAGAATCTCCTTCTGAATGGCTACAACTACACAATGATTTCCCATTTATTCTGTCTGTGTGGATGACGAATGGAGCCTTCATCCTGTGATCTCCCTTTGCTAAAGCAGCATCATCTTCTGTGGGAGGGTAGTCTTTTTTCTCTAAGTCCACTTGCGAATTATCCACAGAAGAAACCACAAAATTTGACAAAACGTCTAAGCCCTGGACTGAAAAAGAAAGAATAAAATTAGCCTAGAAGCCAGCACACTAAATTCGTATCCAGGTGACAGAAAATAATTATTTATGTAAAAATTGCTCGTCCTATATGTAAAGCTGTGCCAACTCTCCATTTCAAGAACTGCTGCTAAAGGTGGACCTGGATCCTACTCATATTTGTGTAAGTTGCTACAGAGAAGTGTTGCCAACTGATGGAGTGCAGAGGCATGTCTCAGTTGTGTGTCCGGTCACACACCTGATTTGAAACTGTGGCATCTCATCCATTAGTTACACAAACCTTACAGGAACACCAGTAAGATTCTTCATATTGTGTTTTAAAAACATAATTTAGCTTCTCGTACCTTTTGCTGGATGCTTTATATAAGGAAGAACTTCCAGATTTGAATTTACCGCCTGTTTTTGGTTTACCATATATGGTGGCAACAAAGGGGCATCATTCTGAAAAAAAATGACCTCTAAATTGAAGCCTTACAGCCATTTTTGGCAGTAAAACATCTAGTGATGATTTGATTTGCAAGGAAACCCTTGGTCAATGTCAACTTTTGGTGGCAACCCTAAATATTTAGGTCTGGGGAGCAGGACCTTGGATGGAGCCATACCAAGGTAACAGCACCCAATCCAGTGCACCCACAATTGTCTGATGCTTTGTACATGAGTGACAAAAAATGAACTACAGGTTTTGTGTAGATGGCTACTAGAGAGTGTTGGTGATTATAAAAGGTTGTGCAAAGTGGTTTCTATATAGCTAGAGTGCCTAGAATTTTGCTAAATTAAACTGAATAGGTGCATTTATGAAAAAAAATTATAAAAATGGGCTCCCCCCTTACTTTTATTGTATTCATAAGTCTTTCACCCAGAACTGGTACTCAAAACAAAACTGTTTTGAAAAATAGAAAATTAAGATGCGACAGAACTGCAAACATTAAAATAGGACTAAATTCATGGCTGGATATGTCAGTGGTTTAGGTATCCAGCTGAGGAGCCGGAGGTTGGGAGTTTGATTCCCCACTGGGTCTCCTGGGAGTAGAGCCAGCCTGTGTAGCCTTGGGCAAGCGGCACCAGTCCCATGGTTCCCTGAGAAGAAAGGAATGGTAGACCATTTCAGAGTATTCTCTACTTGGAAAACCCTGAAAAAGGGTCACCATATGTCAAAATTGACATGATGGGACATGATGATGATTAAATTCATTACAACATTAAAACTAAAACACTAAAAAAATGATTAAGAATGCTAATAATGTTTCAAAGAAAGAGCCAGCACATTGGGCAAAGTCTTATAATTTGAGGCCTGGCTAATAAGGTCAGGTCTTTGACTATCACTGGAAGGATGGATGGATGGATGGATGGATGGATGGATGGATGGATGGATGGATGGATGGATGGATGGATGGGCCAAACTTGGCTTCTCTGGCAAGGAGTTTCAGAGCCATGCTTGGCCACTAGAAGGCGCCCTCAACCAACAGGCCTCTGAAACTAACTAGGTATGGGATAGCTACAGGAATATTCAACTTTCGGGGGATGGGTGTGAATCCAGACTTATTATGGCAAATGATGTGTTTTCACCTCTGCGATTATGCACGAAAAGCATAATAGCTTGCTCAGTCAGTTTTTGTTGTTGTTGTTGTTGCACATCCTGGTATGTGTTCAAAACACAGGCAGCCATACCAATTGATGCTAACCTGGATCATTATGGCACTAAGATATGACTTGCTTGAAGTTTAATCACCACCACCACCACCACCACTACCATCATCATCATCACCACCACCACCACCACCATCAGCATCATCATCAAACTGCAGAACTGGAAGGGACCCTATGGATCACTGAGTCCAGCCATTGTTGGGGAGGCACAGTGGGGAATTGTACTCCCAACCTCTGGCTCCATATGCCTAAACCACTGAGCTGGCCAGTTTGTGACGCTCCAAGGCCTTACAGACTAAGCGCCACATACCACCCACCTTTGTAGAGGGAGTTTACATATCTGTCTTCAAAAATAACGGGCAACGTGCTGCAGTCTCCATCGATGTCCAGGCACTCTACAGGCAGAGGTGGCATGCTGGTGAGGTACTCAGAGCTCCGGATTTCTGACGAAACTTGGCTATGATGCTGGATACTGTTGAGAAAGAAGATAGGGGAAACATAGGTTATTTTAGGTGTACTTGATTATCAGGGTTTGGTACCTTGTCTCTTTAAGAGTGTTAAAAAAATTATAAGAGGTTTAGAAAGTGTCCTAAAACCACCCTAAAAGTTTAGTACCTTTAACCTTGCACTAGGGAAATATTGTTTACTATAAGCATTTTCAAAGCAATGAACCAGTTCAACAAGCAGGGAAAACTTTTTTGGCACTCTCCTGTTCCATTTTGCTATCAATACACAAAAGATATGAAAATAATAAAACTGACATCTCATGGGCAAATCATATTAATGCATTTTGTTTTTCATATAAGTGAAATTGATGACATATGAATGTTTATTTCCCTGCTTTCAGGCAGGGTTCCTGGCCATCGAGTGGTAAAAGTAAACAAAAGCCTGCTAAGTGACAACACATGGTCACTTTTAAGAACCGCTCCCCTCCTTGGCAGCCAACTGTTTCCCATGAAATCTCAGTTTTGAGCCTCTTGTCTAGTTACCTAAACATTTTTAGAGGCACTCTCCTAAATCCAATGGCTAGATATAGAGCAGGCCCTCTGGAGCAGAGACTTCATTTCCTAAGCCCCATTCAGTGAATGAATCTATTCTATTTGCCATTGTGTTTATTTTAGCCTGTTGCAAGCTTTTCCCCTCACTAGAGATTTCTATACTTGTAATATTCACTTAGTGGCGACTTATTTCTCAGAAAACATTTTTTATTTCTTTATTTTGAAAGCTCTAAAATGCTTAAAGGTGGGAAAAGATTTCATATCAACTAGAAGAAAATAACAATTACCCACTCACTCTCTTCAGCTAGACAAAACTAAATCAGAGAGAAGTGACCAGTTTAAAGATCTACATCCAATGTTTATGCTAGCAGAGAGGAGGGGAACTTGCATGGTTGTGCTGAATTATACAACAGCACTTTTTTTGCTACTTCACTCCCGGCTACACAGGTAGGATTTTGCACCAAGGTAATAACACTGCTAGATATAGGCCAAAAATTGTGAGGAAAGACGAAAGAAGGACAATGAACTCAGAATTATTTATTAACACAGTATCATGGAAACGGTTTTGCAAAAATTACGTACAGGCTGTCCTGGAAAGTCAACACAGCAAGCTTTTGATGCTCAGCATAAAAGAAAGCCTCAGAGAATCTTCTTACCTGGTGGAGGAAAACATGTTATAGTACAGAGCATCCTTCACAACCAATTATATGTTACAAAAATTGAACGCAACCCAATCCCGCAATCCTCTGGAAACTCATTTCCCTGCACATGGAAAATTGCTGCATAATTTTGCTATCACATGTTATGTTAGGCATCCTTCAGTCTCGAAAGACTATGGTAACATGCTCTGTATGGAGGACTTGGAACAGCGTCTAGTGTGGCTGAGGAGGCCATTTCGAGAGTGACAATTTCTTCCACACTGAAGACAAATACAGCCTTTCCCCTGTCCAGCTCCCTGGTTTTGCTGTTTTTGTGACTTCCTCTTTGCCTCAGCCTGCTGGACAAGGGTCTCTTCAAATTGGGAGAGGCCATGATGCGACACCTGCCTCCAGGCTGAACGCTCAGATGTCAGGGATTCCCATCTGTTGAGGTCTATTCCTAAGGCTTCAGATCACGCTTGCAGATATCCTTGTATCGCAGCTGTTGTCTCCCTCTGGGGTGAATGTATGTTTGTGTGTCTGTACACATGCACACAAACTTACAACAATGACTAACAAACAGATGTATGTAAGCAAATATTTTGGCTTCCATCTTCTTTTGTGGTGGGCCTAAATACTCTTTCTAGGTTGTGTTTTTTCAACAGTTTCCCTATGCGGTCCATGACCCCTTTGATGTATGGCAGAAATACTTTATTTGTGGGTGGCTGTTCATCTTCTTCAGTTTGGTGTTGTTTTCTCAGTTTGATGGCTCTTGTGAGACTAGTGAAACGGTAGAAAGAAAAACCTTCAGAACCTTCACGGCCAAACAGCCTGAAAAACCTACAATCATCCGATCCTGACTATGAAAGCCTTCAAAAATTGTACATTTTTTTAAAAAAAATCACCCTTTCCTTGCGTACAATTTGAAAGGGGTTCAAGCTGACACAATGGCAACATCCTTATTGACTTCCATCTATGTAGCTTACATCCTTTTTTTTTTTAAATGCAGTCTTAGACATGGGATAAAAAATGTGCATTCTTGAAGGCTTTCATGGTCAGCCTCTGATGGTTGTTGGGCTGTTCGGCCAGAACATGGTCAAACAGTCCAAAAAAACCTACAACAACCAAAATGTTGTGAACTTAAGAAATCCCTAAAGAGTCACAGGGAGATCCTGCAATGTCCCTAAAACTAATATCTTATCATATATCATCATCATATCAACTTCCATCTCTATGTATTTTGGGGAGGCATGATTTGACAACGTTACCCTCAGAGTGTGGTGCTCCTGGACAAGGTAGGATGTGACATCAGAATGCAGGGTTACAATCTCCAGAAACTGGGTCCACAGCGCCAAGAGATGAGAGCAGAGCCAGGTGATGTCTTTGCTGATCTGCTCTGCAATCTTTTCTGGGTTGTTCTGTGTCTGGAAGCAGGACATATTGATATTACTGAGATGCATAAATGACAGCTATTGGAAAGTGCACTTTTTTAAACAAATAATATTTCTTAAGGAATCTCACAACGTTCGGCAAGCCTGCATGCTCATTCTGTTGAAAACCACAAGACTTCAATGTTATCTGTTCTGACTGGATTATTCTCTTTGTGGAATCATGCAGTGACTCAGCCTGTTGAAACTTTCTGACATAATGCAGGCTTAGATATTCAGATTCAGCTGCATCCATGAACCTGTGGATTGTGCTGGCCATTTCTACTGCGTGGCTTTGAAATATGATGAGACCATATATTTTGGCTGATCATATCTTAAAGAGCACTTTTGATTTTGTTTTAACAAAACCCTACACTTAAATGTTAGGGATGTGGTGGCGCTGCGGGCTAAACCGCAGAAGCCTTTGTGTGCTGCAGGGTCAGAAGACCAGCAGTCATAAGATCGAATCCACGTGACGGAGTGAGCTCCCGTCACTTTGTCCCAGCTGCTCGCCAACCTAGCAGTTCGAAAGCATGTAAATGGCGAGTAGATAAATAGGTACCGTCTCGATGGGAAGGTAAACAGCGTTCCGTGTAAAGACGCACTGGCCACATGACAATGGAAGATGGTCTCTACGGCTCTACGGCTTGGAAATGGGGATGAGCACCTCCCCCTAGAGTTGAACATGACTGACTAAAATGTCAAGGGGAACCTTTACCTTTACCTTACACTTAAATGATGTATAATGTTTATGTGTTTAGGTAAAGGTTCCCCTTGACATTTAGTCCAGTCATGTCCGACTCTAGGGCACGGTGCTCATCTCCGTTTCCAAGCTGTAAAGCCAGCATTTGTCCATATGGTGGCGCTGTGGGTTAAACCGCAGAAGCCTCTGGGCTGCAAGGTCAGAAGACCTGCAGTTGTAAGATCGAATCCACATGACGGAGTGAGCTCCCATCGCTTGTCCCAGCTCCTGCCAACCTAGCAGTTCGAAAGCATGTAAAAAATGCGAGTCGATAAATAGGTACCACCTCGATGGCAAGGTAACGGCGTTCTGTGTCCAGTCGCGCTGGCCACGTGACCAGACCAGACAAACGCTGGCTCTACGGCTTGGAAATGGGGATGAGCACCGCGCCCTTGAGTCGAAAACGACTGGACTAAATGTCAAGGGAACCTTTACCTTTAGCTAACCAGGAAAGCTCAGGTTTCATACAACCCCTGATCAGATTCTTTGGAAAACTGCTGGCACATCCCTTCTGAGTGCATTTGCTAATACTGAATAATCCTTTGTGCAAGGAGAGCTGTGTGTGCCCCCCTTGAGGTCACCGAAAGAAAAGTGTAATATCAATGTAACTGATGAACGAATAATAACCAATAGTCTTCAGAATGGATATTCTGTTTTTCACAAATGCCGTTCTTGGCAATCAATTCCAACGGATTAAAATAGCAATCAGAAATTGGTGCTTCCCAGAATATCCTATCAAGAACATAATCTCCCTTTCCAAGATATGTATAGCAACGCATTGTCCATGACTGCTGACCACGTGCTGAAACATTTATGTCTTGCCAGGCACCTGACAACCTTTATCTCATTGCAGCTGGTGAGAATCAAAAGCAAATGTTTATCTGGTGCTGCCTGAGCCAACCTACATTCCTGGCAGGCTTCAGTCACCTTGGTGCAGGCTGGATCCACAGGCACTGGATGCACTGAGACCATCAGTTTCCCCTTGCTTGACGGAGGCAGCAAGTCTTAAACTCAGAGGGCAGAAATGGTAATTTGGGGTGGATGAAAACTCCTAGAATCCTCTAATGCAGTGGTTCCCAGCCCTGGGTCTCCAGATGTTCTTGGACTTCAATTCCCAGAAATCCTGGCCAGCAGAGGTGGTGGTGAAGGCTTCTGGGAGTTGTAGTCCAAGAACATCTGGAGGCCCAAGGTTGGGGACCACTGCTCTAATGCAAACCTGGGTCTCCAGACGTTCTTGGACTACAACTCCCAGAAGCCTTCACCACTAGCTGCATTGCCCAGGATTTCTAGGAGCTGTACTCCAAGAACATCTGGGGACCCAAGATTGAGAAACATTGCTCTAGTGGATATTGTAATCCACACTGGCAACGTCTTCAGGGTCTTCCTATGACTTAATTTTGTTTAGACTCTCTGCTGGTTTTGGGGTTCTAGAAGATTTTTTTAAAGGTAATTTCTCCAAATTCTACATAAGAGTGAGTCCCACTGAACCCACAACTAGTTGGACGAATCTGGGAATTCAAGTCTTAAAAAAAGGAATATTTCTGTAGAGCCAGAGGTTGGGAGTTTAATTCCCCACTGTGCCTCCTGCAAGTAGAGTCAGCTTGCGTGGCCTTGGGCCAGCTACACAGCCCCAGGGCACCCCCAGTGGAAGGGAAGGGTAAACCTGTTTATTCTCTACCTGGAATACCCTGAAAAAGGCTGTCATAAGTCAGAATTGACTTCATGGCACATGGTTATTATATCATATTTAACAGGATATCTGTTTGATTTCTTTTCATTGCTGCAATGATCTTATTTTATTGCTTTTATAATCTTTGAAGTGCAGAGCTGGAGGGCAACATATGGATTTAGTCCAGCCCCTTTCAAGGAGGCTCAGTGGAGAACTGAACTGCCAACCTCTGGCGCCACAGCCAGATACCGAAACCACTGAGATATCCAGCAGTTCAATACAGTTTGTTTTAACACTGGAAGCTGCCTTGGCTCCTCTTGAAGAGAAAAGTGAGGTCTATAAATGTGAATGAATGAATGAATGAATGAATGAATGAATGAATGAATGAATGAATGAATGAATGAATGAATGAATGAATGAATGAATGAATGATAAGAAGGACTGGCATTCTTTCTCCATATTCAGTTGCAAGAAAACACACTCCAAAGTTCCCTTTTATATCTTCTTAGTCTATCCACACCAGGATCAAACCTTGAACTTGACTGTAGGGGACTCTCCTTAGTTGGGTAAGGAGACATTTAGGTTTTGGTCTACAAGACCCTGGGACAACATGTGTCATCTCTATTCTTGTTTGGGGCTGATGTCTCAAACCCTAGACTAGCTGCCACCAACCAGTGCAACCAATAAGCACGTAAGGACTGTTCACAGTCCCCCCCCATACTCAATGAAAAAGCATGGGTCGACACCCTGAAGCTCCATTGAAACAACTGGCACATAATAATAATCTTAGAATGGCAAAGCTGGAAGGGCCCCTATGGATCATTGAGTTCAGCCCCTGTTAATGAGCATTGTGGGGAATCAAATTCCCAACCTCTGGCTCCACCTAAGCCACTGAGCAATCAAATTTTACAAGCTTTTATGTTTCTGCACAACAGTGGAAAAGCTGGCCCTTTTTCCCGGGCATTATCAAAATGGGGGAAGGGAGAGGATTTTGCACAGAAGCTTTCACCCTTTCTTGAGCATAAATCCCACTGAATTTCGCTGGACCTGTTTCCACCCAAAATTTAAGAGCATCTCACTGCAGACAGAAAACCAGAAGCTCAGCAGAAAGTTCTCGTTTCTAAGTCACAAATTCTCCACTAGATGGCACTGCCCCACCTGTAATTTGAGGGTTTAAAAAATCTGTATTTCTCCCACAACACTTTCCCACTGGATCAGCACTGTTTTTCATTGCCTTCTGTAAGCCCTTCCCAGCAGGGTGGTCAGCCTAGTTTTCCTTTCAGATCAAAACTTGAAACCGGTGCCAGGGAATGGTACAGGTTTCAAGCAGAGCCACTGGCAGGATGGTAGAAAAATATGTTCTTTGTTCTTTAACCCCTGGTTCTTTATAATTGCTGAGCGGTTCCCAACCTGTAGAGTAGACGCTTTTGAAAAATTGCGTCTGTGTGGCCAAGGTGTCTCTGCTGCAGTGCAATAAGCTATTGTGTGTAAGTGTCAAACTTTTGAGATCAGTCAAATTCATGGCTTTCAAAAGCAATTTGCCAACAGTGCTAAATTGAGCTCTCTTTCTACAGATGCAGGATATTACCAAGTATCTGTCCTAGGGTTAAAGAACTGAGGAAGGTCTTCTTCTCCATCCTCTCCTTGTGACTCTCCTGACTGATAATCATTGAAATTGATTGATTGATTGATTGATTGATTGATTGATTGATTGATTGATTGATTGATTGATTGATTGATTGATTGATTGATTGATTGATTGATTGATTGGATGCCTTTCTCCTAATACGTCGACCCAAGGTGGCTCACAGTATGAACAGAATTAAAAACACAGCATAATGTGCATTAAAAAAACAAGTTATGCAACTAATTAAAATACAGTTGGAGGATTACAAACAGGTAAAATGTTTAAAAATATTGTAACTTAAAAGCCTTGCATCTTTCCCACTGTTGGCAGAAGGATACAAGGGAGGGAGCCAACCTATCGCCCTGAGATAGAGCATTCTATAATCTGGGAGCTGTTACACAGAAGATCCTCTCTTGAGTCTCCATCAGCCATGCCTGCGCAGGCAGTGGGACCAAGAGAAGGGTCTACTCTGATTATTTTAAGCACCGAAGAGGGTCCCATGGAGAGATACGGTCCTTCAGGTAGCCTGGACCCAAGCCATATATGGCTTTCTTGATAAGAACTAGCACTTTGAGTTGGGCCTGGAAATGGACTGGTAGCCAGGAAGTGATATGCTTCCTATAACTGGCCCCAGTGTGGTCACCACATTTTAAACTAATTGAAGCTTCCAAACCATCTTCAAAAGCAACCTCACATAGAGTGTGCTACAGTAATGAAACACTGGGCTAAAATGTTTGCTCTAGCAAGACCATTTCTAAGTTCTAAACTGGACAGTGAAGAAAACTGGCGGGGGGGGAATTCGATTCAATTGAAACATGGTGGTTGGAGAAGGGCTTTACCACAGACTGCCATAAAGACAAATAAATGGGTGCTACAGCAAATCAAGCCTGAATTGCCTCTAGAAGTAAAACCACCTGAGGCAATCATGCTTTGGACACATCACTGAGAAAGCACAACTGACTCATAAAGACAGGAATGTGCTAAGGCAGGAGGAAAAGTGGAAAAGCTGAACATGACATGTTTTGGCTCACCTTCTTTGACATCATGTTAATCCAGTGGTTCCCAGTGTTGAGTCCCCATTTGTTTTTGGACTAAAACTCCCAGAAGCCTTTGCCACCAGCTGTGATGTCCAGGATTTCTGGGAGGTGTGGCTCAAGAACGTCTGGGGACCCAAGGTTGGACATAGAAACATGACTGTCCGAAGAGGGAAAAAGTTGGTGTATCTCTCCTTGAGACTTCTGAAACTATCATGGTCTGTCTCTCCCTGTTCAGACAATTAGATTTCCTTTACCCATGTATTCAGCCTTGCTGATCCTGCTCAACCAAGATGACCACCACTTCTTTTTTTTAGAAAGGCTCTTAATCTTGAATGCCTGTCTGGCAGACAAATACAATCCAATCCTTTCTGGTTTTGAGACTTTTAAGGACTGTTCAGTTAATTAAAAATAAAAAAATGTTATTTTATTTGCTAAAGCCATTCATAGCAGTGGTCTGATGATGTTTTGAGACCCAGATGGGAAACCAAAAGATGCATATGGACTGTTATTAAACTGTTGGACCTTTTGCAACCTCACATGTTGCCTTTAGTAGGTTTGTCTGGGAGGGACCTTTCTGGCCTTGGGTAAGTATCAATTTGTCCGGCAGTAGCTAATCATTCCTACCCTGCCTCTGAACTCAAAGACAGCTCCGCCACTCTGCTCAGTATTTTCCTTCTCTTGAAAGCCAGTAGTCTGATGAAGTCAGTTGATAAAGTGGTCATGTTATTTTGCTGTTTGCTGTTCACTGTAAGTAAATGAAACCTTTTTACCCCCCTACTACTAATGTCTCTACTAAAGGGATGTGGTGGAGCTGTGGGCTAAACCGCAGAAGCCTGTGCTGCAGGGTCAGAAGACCAGCAGTCATAAGATCGAATCCATGTGACGGAGTGAGCTCCTGTCGCTTGTCCCAGTTCCCGCCAACCTAGGGGTTCGAAAGCATGCAAATGCAAGTAGATCAATAGGGACCACCTAGGTGGGAAGGTAACAGCATTCCGTGTCTAAGTCACACTAGCCATGTGACCATGGAAGATTGTCTTCGTACAAAATGCTGGCTCTATGGCTTGGAAACGGGGATGAGCAGCGCCCCCTAGAGTCGAACACGACTGGACAAAAATTGTCAAGGGGAACCTTTACCTTTACCTTTACTAATGTCTCAGAGCCTGGTACTGAGATTATGCCAGTTAATGAGGAAAAGGGTAGCCTGCTCTTGGAAATGTGAAGCTATTCTGCTCTGTGAATCTCTGCACTTCTGCTGTACACCTAGAAAAATCCAATAAAAAAGTTTCAAAAGTCTGCAACGTAAACCATCATTTGGGGAAAAAAATTCTTTAAAAAAAGTTTAATAAAAGGAAAGTTCTTTTTTCTCATTACCAACACACAAATCATGAAATGGAAAGGAGCTCACATTACTTTTGCATTCTCACATAACAGTTCTGCAATTCAGGCATACACACAACCATGTCCTCCACAAAGGACAAGTTGAAATACCTGGAGCTCTGCCGAGAGTCGTGAAAGTGTCTCTTCCACAGCAAGATCCTCTAGAAAAAGAAAAGAGAGACTCAGGATTTAATCCCAGGAATTACATGATAGTTTACAGAGAAAGTGTGCAGGGAGGTTACAGGAACCCCTCTTCGATGATGAAGACTCTAGGATCTAGTAAATTATGATTTCTAGGTGATTCGGGGGTTGTTTCAGCGATTTGTTTTAGGATTTTGATTTTACAGCACCAACAAAGCCCACAGGACTTAAGCAAGGTGCATAAATGGATATAAGAATAGTATGTAACATCTATTATACATGCATTAGCATGATTTTATTGCTATTTTGTACTTTTCCCAGAACTGGAACCCCAAGTTGGCTTACAGTTTTAATAAAAGATTTAGAATACACAGTGTATTGAAGTTACAAACACTGACATCAAATTAAATTCACTTCATCATGAAAACACAATAGAAATCAAAACATTTTAAAAATTGATTGAATAAACTATGAATAAAATAGTTTCCACAGTGGTCCCTCACCTTTGGAACAGTCTCCCCCCAGAGAAATGTCTGGCTCCCTCGCTGGTTGTTTTTAAGAGCGAACTTAAGACCTGGCTCTTTAGGCAGACTTTCCCTCCTGTCATCACTTGAATATTTTTGTTTTCCCCATCTTGAACTATATTACTATTGTTGTTTTTTATTTTATTATATTGTTTTTATTCCATTTTTTTATTGTTAGCTGCCCAAAGTAGACTTCGGTCTAGATAGGCAGGGTATAAATTTAATAAATAAATACAGTGGTGCCTCGCTTAACAATGTTAATTGGTTCCCAAAAAACCATCGCTATGGGAAAACATCGCTAAGAGAAACACCATTTCCCATAGGAATGCATTGAAAACCGGATAATCCGTTCCAATGGGAATGGATTACCATCCTTAAGCGAAAATCGCCATAGGAAACATCGCTAAGCGAAACGCGGTTCTCCCATTGGAATGCATTGAATAGGTTTCAATGCATTTCAAAAGTTTTGACAGGTCCATTTTCACTATTTTAAGTGTATCTTAAAATGTTCAAAAACTGTTTAAAATGCTTGGAATCGTTAGTGCACCTTGTAAAACCTTTGCAAATTTAATTTGGCTTTGTTCTGACTCTTCATTAATTTTTGGTGAATTTCCCCCCCCCCCCCATTGGAATGCATTGAACTGTAGGTTTGACAGCTATGTGAAATTTCCCCATAGGAAATATCGCTAAACGGAGCGCAAGATCACTCCAAAAATCTCATCGTTAAGCGAATACATTGTTAAACGAGGCAATTGCTAAGCGAGGCACCACTGTAGTTGCAAAAACCTCATTATCACCACCATTGCACTGTAAGATGACAGCTATTTGTGGGATCGGGTTCTGTAAAGTGGATTGAACCCCTTCACCACACCCAATGAAATTGGGATCCACATGATCTTCTAGTAAGAAGTAACACTCAGCATAATTAAGAGCGAAAACTGAGATGCTCTTCGGGGGGGGGGGAAGCACTTGCCAGAACAGTTAACTGCTTCTTTATACTGGGCATAATTCTATCTTTAATTGTCAGAAAATCAATCTGGACAATCAGGCAAGCCACTCGTGTGTGAAATTTTCTTACTCACTTCTCTAGTAGAGGTGGAAAAGAATTTACTTGGATCCAAGAATTTCAAGAGGCATAACACTGTTAGATCTCCCAAACCTCATTTGGGGTGGGGGTGGGGAAGAAGCATAATAAATGATCTTTGCCTCAAGAATTCACACATCCGTGAGAAACAAACCACTTCTCAAACAGTAGGAATGTTGGAAAACGTGCATGGCTAAAATATGGCTTAACTTTAAAAAAAAAACCACACACATCAATAAAATTAATATATTTAATACCTGGGCTGTCCAACCTCCAATTCTGTGGGTGCAACTTTGTTGTATCTGATAGTTTGTACAGTACGAGACTTTCCATACTTGATTCTAATCTTTCCTTTCTTGATTCTAATAGCGGATAGTGAGCTGAAAGCCGCTGGTCGCTCCCCGTGTGTCACGTCCATTAGGCAGGCTCTCTGGAGCGTTCACAAGGAGACCAGCCATTCAAAGTTCCAAAATTTGGAGGGTTCTCCTGGTGGCGATGGAGCTACGGCTTTGGGAATGGAACTTTTTGTGTGTCCCTGTTCTTCCCCCCTCACAACATGGAGGAAATATGTGATGGGGCTCATTAGAACATAACCTTCAGACACTTTTATGGAAGTAATGGAATACCATTAACAGAAGTATGGTCTTCAAATCCCTAATAGTTTCCCTCTACTGAGCATTAGTTAGGCCTCATTCAGAGTACTGGGTCCAGTTCTGGACACCGGACTTTAAGAAAGATGCCAACAGACTGGTTCAGGTTCAGAGGAGGGTGACAAGAATCATCAGGGAGTTGGAAACCAAGCCCTATAAGGAAAGACTGAAAGAACCGGGCATATTTAGCTTTGAGAAACGAAGACAGAGGAGAGACAGCCATGTACACTGCACCACAAGTGGTAAGTGGATCGGCAAGTTCTGGGGCTGGGTGTCCAAAGGGCCCAGCCATCTGTGGTGGTGATATTTTTGTGATATTTGTGTTTGTCTCCCCTGGTGAACAAATACAAATATCCCATCTCTATTCTTGATCATCTCGGAGGGCAGGACATGCATCAATGGGCTCAAGCTAAAGGAAGCCAGATTTAGGCTGAGTCTCAGGAAAATCTTCTAACGGTTAGAGCAGTATGATAACAGAACTAATGACCGCAGGAAGTGGTGAGTGCTCCAATGTACAGTGGTGCCTTGCTTGATGACGTTAATTCGTTCCAGCGAAATCGCTGTAGAGCGAAAACGTCGTCGAATGGAATAGAAAACCCATTGAAACGCATTGAAAACCATTCAGTGCGTTCCAATGAGCTGAATACCTGCTCGTCCAGTGAAGATCCTCCATAGGGCAGCCATTTTCCAGTGCCTGTCTTGCAAAAAATCAGTCCTAAAAACAGCGGGGGGCCATTTTCTTCAGCCGGTGGCCATTTTGAAACCCGATGATTAGCTGTTTGCTGATCGTCGTAAAGCGAAAATCGGTTCCCGAAGCAGGGAACCGATCATTGTTAAATGAAAAAAACCATTTAAACCATCGCTTTGCGATCGCAAAAGCAGTCGCAAAAACCTAATCGTACAGCGATTTCCTCGTTAAGTGAGGCAATCGTTAAGCGAGGCACCACTGTAATTGTTTTGACTTTTTATTGTATTTTCAATGTTGTAAGCTGCCCAGAGACCTTTGGGTAGTGTGGGCGGCGTATAAGTTAAATAAATAAAAATAAGCATTCAAGAGAAAATTGGGCAAGCATCGGTCCGATCTGCTTTGACTTGGGTTCCTGCACTGAACAGGGGGTTGGACTTCATGGCCTTAAAGGCCCCTTCCAACTTCATTTCTCTGTCATTCTACAATCATTAGCTGCACCATCTGAAAAATAGTCAAGGATGCTAGTCACATTGTTTTATAATTTAAAAAAATCCTTCCATTGTACAAATGCAAGGGAAACAACCCAAGGCATTGTTTTAGAATTAAAACAAATGAAGCATTTGAGAGAAAAGTGGATCAGGCAGATTTGTATCCAGCAGAAGACATTGCATGTCTAGCTTTTATGGGTTTGGGCTTGAATCTCTTTGTTGTCAGCAAAGGCTACAATCCTGTTTGTTTGTTTTTCATTAGGGTAATTCCGCGTTGTGTGGATGATTGCCTTTGTACAGCAGTTGCACAAAAGTGACACTCACTCCCCCCCTCATGAAACCACTTTTTTAACAGAACAATCTCCAGCTTGCCCAAAAACAAACCAGGGATCACTGGAGTAGCCATGGATTACTCCACCCTTGGAGCACTTACAACTCTGCAATTGCTAACAGGATTTGAGCCCATATCTGTGGTCCTGAAGGGAGGGTGCTGCCATGTTTTCCTAACAGGCTTCTGCTCTTCAATAGCTACATGGAAGGCAAGGGCAACAATACCTTCATGCTGAGATTATCCATAGCGGGTGCTGATGATTGTGGGGGCTTTGCTTCATTTTTGACAGTGGCTTACGAACATTTGCAAATTTCTTTACGACTGAGTTGAAATAGAATTGTCAACTGGGGCTGGTTACAGAGATCGCATAACCCCCCCCCCGGTTACAGCAGCTCCACTGATGGCTGATTCAGTTCCAGGCACAATTCAAAGTGCTGGTTTTAACCTACAAAGCCCTAAACAGCTTATGCCCAATCTATCTAAAGGACCCTATCTCCCTCTATGAGCCTGCCCATGGATTTAGATCACCAGGAAAGACCTTTCTCTTGGTCCTGCCACCTTCACAAGTATGGTGTGAATATAGGAGAGGAACTTCTCTGTTGCTGCTCCCAGACTTTGGAACTCTCTCCCACAGGAGGCCAGACTCGTCCCATCTTTGCTGGTTTTCAAGCAGGCGAAGACCTTTCTCTTCAGGCAGGCTTTCCTTTAAATCACTGGTTATTAACCTTTGTTATTCAGATGTTTTTGGACTGCAACTTCCAGAAGCCTTCACCATCAGCTCTGCTGGCTGGGGTTTCTGGGAGTTGCAGTTCAAAAACACCTGAGTAACAAAGGTTAAGAACCACTGCTTTAAATGACTGATTGTGACCAAGACCATTTTTAAAAGGAGCATTTTCTTCTGTTTTACTTCTGCTTTTATTGTATTGTTCTTATTATGAGTTTCAATATGATAATTGTTAATATTGTAATTATTTAATTTGTTTTTAACTTTGCTTCTAATACTGTATTGCAATTAATTGGTTTTTAACTTTGCTTCTTCTAATACTGTATTGCAATTAATTAATTGGTTTTTAACTTTGCTTCTTCTAATACTGTAAGCCACCTTGGATCCTTTAGCAGAAAGATGGCACATCCATCCATCCATCCATCCATCCATCCATCCATCCATCCATCCATCCATCCATCCATCCATCCATCCATCCATCCATCCATCCATCCATCCATCCATCCATCCATGGAACGCAATTCTCATCTTTCCCCATTGTTGTCTTACCTAACTTTAGCTGTGGCAGGCTGGGCACCTCCTTCCTGATGACGGCATAGTGCATATGGAGTCCTCTGCACGCGCTCAAGAGCAGGAGGCAAAGGTCTTTATGCCACCTGTGGGCATGCTGCATGCAATTTTCTGATGGGACATAGAAGCTGCCCTGCACAGGAAGGGGAGGGGGGAAAAGTAAGATTGGAAAAGATTATGAGAATTTCCATTTTATGAGAAACTCATGATGCACTGAATCGAGAAGAGTCCAGCAGGAGAAACAGCTGAGGGATTCAACGGGAGACCTAATTAGAGACTTTATTTAATTGATGTGTAGTTTGGGAACATGGATCAAATCTCAGTACTAGTCAGGAGTACTCTTGGGAAATTCTGAGCTTTTTAGATCTACATGCTTTTTGTGGCTGAGTTTTTTTTCCAATGTGCCACTGAACTTCTTTCAAAACGTGATAAGCCACCTTTGCTATGCTTTGGGTCTCTTCTGCCGACATTCCCAAATGGGCTCTTGACTTCAGCCCAAAAGGCACCCCTCAGGCTGGGTTGAACATTCAGCCTTTTCTTCACTTGTAATCTTCTAGTTTATTTCCCAGATGAAGCAGGCCGACGCTGGGGAGCTTAGAAAATGACCTGGTCAATTTGTGTCTCAGGCACATCTCTCCAAAGTTCCAGCTTATTAGTAACACTAATAAGCAACCAAGACATTTCCCCATTCCCTTGATGAAGGGATACCTCAAAAAGAGCTTTCCCTTCCAGTAAGTTCCAGGATTAATTGAGGGTCTGGAAACTTCCTCCAGGCAACAAACAAATATGGCTTGGGATCCTGAACAGGTGGGCCTTACCCCCTACATTGTGAAGATTCGTCATGTGACAGTTCCACAGAAGGCAAATTAAGAGAGAGAGGGAGCATGGCTCCGGCTTTAAAAAAACCAGATCTCATTAGAGCTTCTGGCACTCCTTTCCCTTGCAAAGGAGTGAGGTAAAATAATGACATCGCAGTACGTTGTTAAACATACCCATGTTCTGAAAGTAAAGTGATTGGGGACAATCCCTGCTAGCAGTCATGCTCCAGTAGCTGGAGAAAAGGCAGAGTCTGTACTTTTGCTTCCATAAAAAGTGGCTGCTTTGAGTCAGTATGTGATGATCCTGACTCAGGCTGCCCATGAGAAAGAGATAGCTGTTGGGTACTATCGTAGTTAGAGTATGGGCATATTACTCATAGGATAAATTCCTGTCCAGGTAAGAGGAATTTCACAGATTCTCCCTATACCACTATTCTCACAATCCATCACACAACTGGTTAGCAGAACCAATCTTTCCAAATGCACAATCAGTGCTATGAGACAAGACCGACAGAACTGGGCATGATTAATCTCGAGAAAAGAAGACTTGAGAGGAGACAGGATAGCACACTTCAAAGGCAGTCATCCAGAGGAGGGGCAGGATCGTTCTGGATCATCCCAGAGTGGAGGACACGTAATAATGGGCTCAAGCTACAGGAAGCTAGATTTAGGATGAATGTCAGGGAAAAAAACTTCTTAACTGTTAGAACAGTACAACAATGGAAACAATGACCTCAGGAGACGGTGAGCGCTCCAAGACTGGAGGCTCTCAAGAGAAAATTGGACAACCCTATGTCAGATTGGATTTGACCTGATGGCCTTATAGGCCCCTTCCGATTTCATTGTTCTATGATTCTATGATTCTACTAGTATTCACATGAAGGAAAGACAGCCAAAGGGAAACAAATGCTTACATGATCACCCTCATGCAGGCAGGTTAAGAAACAGGATTCTAATCTATATATCTATGCCTCAACTTCACTGTTTGCTCTAATTCTGTCTGACACTTTTTCAATGTTTACATTTTAGCTGTTTGTGTTTTGAAATGTGTGAGTTGTTTCATGCCCTGTTCATTTCTTGGAAACACCTGGCAAGCCTCATTATCATGCATTTTCATTCTCCCATCGAGAAGTGCAAAAAGGCCGCTTTCATTGGTGGTACTGAATGCAACAAAAGCACCCACTGTCCCTGGATCACTTGTGGTTCCAGAGTTCATATCTAGAGGTAGATGTTGTAATTTTGTGCACGAAAGGTATTCATTGTGGGGTTAGCTGAAAACAGGCACCAACCCATTGGCAAGGTACATTCTGTTCTAATGGGATTCCTTGCCTTTAAGCAGGACATCACTGGCCCGCCAGTGCTGGATGCCTTCCTGGTTACTGATGGTGCCAGGGTTGGGTCAGCAGGTGAAAATCCTCTCCCACTTGACATGTGGTGAAAATGGAGCCACTACAGCTGCTCCATGCCATGTCGCCAGCCAGTCATGGCTGAGGCAGTGGACAGCCACTGACATGGTTTTATGGAAGCTGTTCTGCAGTTTTAAAAAGTGCAGATGGGATTTTTCAACTGCAGTAGGGCTTGTGACAAAAGCTGCTATCAATTCTACCCAGTTTTCTTTCCAGAGATCATAGTTTTGGCCCATGCTTTGTGACTGCCATCCTTTCTTCCCTTTATTCGGTGTTACTTCTATAAATCTTCTGTTTTATATTCCCCATGTTCTGATGTGTCTTCTTCAGCCACGCCTGATCCCCTCACTCTTTCCACAGATTGAATGAAAAAATTACAGTTCCACATGAATGTGTTTCATATATCTGTTCTTTCTATTTTGGTAATAAGCTGCTTAATCCTGTTCCTTAAATGTTGGCTCGCTGTCTCTTTACCCTTTTCCCCCAGCCGAGTGCTGAGTTCAAGACATGTCATAACCCATAGGAATACAAGCACTAGGCAGATATTGATTCCACCCATTAATCCATCTTGCCCAATATTGCCAATTCTGATCTGCAGCTGCTCTCAAAGGTCCCAGACAGACTCCCCCCCCCCAAAAAAAAGACCCACCTGGAAATCCTTATTATTGCTTTATGTTCTCTTGTCAAAATACAAGCTGGGCCCAACCGGGCCCCAAATCTTTTTTTTAAAAAAACTTTTATTAAATTTTCAATCAATCTACACTGAATCATGCTTATTAAACATTGTGTTGCTTACAATAATTTGTTTGTTGCATCTTGGTGTCTTCTCAGTTGTTCCTTCACAATCTATACATTTTTAAACATTTAAACCATTCATGTGTGTGTTTTAGTATACAATATTGACTAGTTTTATACAAAGTTTCTTTATATAATTGTTTAGCCATTTCTCTCTCTGCATTTTCTATCATGTCTATATCAACATCGTATCTAACATATATTCATTAAGTACCATTTGTTTTGCCCCATCTTTATCTAAATTTACCTTAAATGCCACCATGTTATGCCTTGACCCTGATTAATGATCCCTTATTTCAGTTTAATTCCCTTTTTAAATATATGAGATATGGCCCTTTACAATTCCAGAAGTTAAACATATACATGCTTTCAACAGTGGGGCCACCTTAATATTTCCCCCATTTTCATCTTTTCTAACTGATTCCATCTCTTATTTGTATTTTCCCAATTCTTGTTTCTATCTCCCTAAATATTCTGCCACCCCTTGTGTCATCTGAAAGCCTTTTGTACACTTGACCAATCTCCAACAGATCTTTATGCATTGGATCCATCTCCAATAGGTCTTCTGGGCCATTTTTAATTAATGCTGCTGATTTCCCCCCTTATCTTTCCCCAACACAGCCAAGTTTCTCCCTGGCTCTCCTGAGCCTCCCTCTCCGATTTCCTCCAGTCCCTCTTCTCCTTGGCATACATCGTCGTCCACCTTCACATTTCTTTGTTCAATGTTTTCTGTCTCTTGTTGAATATAATCCTTCCTAAGTGTTTCCATGAACAACTGCATGTCTTGGTTCTAAACTATTTCTAAGATTGCTTGCAGGGCAGATTTTGCCTCCTCCCAAAATTTCCCTTGTTGTGACATCATGTCTTCAGATGCCAGGTACTTCCACTTCAGGTGAAGAATGCCCAACAGCTTAGAGCAGTCAGTCCAGTTCCATCAATAGTTGCCTCAGTGAGTTGATCACCTGTAGGGTTAATTGAATCCAGTCTCTGACGTAGTTTGGCAGTCCCGTTCACTCGATGTTTGCATTAGACTTTCCAAAGTTAATTGTCTATGTTTTAGTCAGTTCTCAAAAAAAGAAAACGCCGGAAAGACAAAACAGAGTTTCCAATCAGGCTTCTAGGTTTTTCCAAGGTCATGTTTCTAGGCTCTTTGCCAGGACTGTAGATAGACATTACTCTGAGGGTTTTTTGCAGAAACAAATTTAAGAGGAAGATTTCTTAAGTTTAACATCAAAGTAACATAGAACTTCTTTCCTTGCATAATTGTTTAATTAATGTCCAATTTATTTACTTTGCTTCTCTTTGTGTCTCCCCTTCTCCAGATCCACCGCTGCTCAATTTAGAGCTGGAGCTAAGAGACCCTCTTTTTTTCCTGTAAAAGGGATTGTTCTGTCCAGGGATAGTTATAAAGTAATACAATAAAGATTCTGTATCTCACCCAATGTTAACATCGATGTTTAGTTTGGTTGGTTTATCGCTTCTTTTGCCGGCTGCCAACGACTTGCAAGCAGGCTTATTCAGCTGCTTGTTTCTGCCCGCTGGTTGATTGGGGAGTTTCCTGGATTAATTAATTAATTAATTAATTAATTAATTAATTAATTAATTAATTAATTAATTAATTAATTAATTAATTAATTAATTATATGTCCCACCTATCTAGTCGGTTAAGACCACTCTAGGCGGCTAAACGTGGGTAACCGCCATTCTCCCATGATCAACAGTCTTCTCCCCCATTTCACCACCTCTTTGGGGTGGTTTTAACCCCCTGGGGGGTTCCAAACAGGTCAGAATTCAGCCCAGGAGATGGAGCTCTGTCCTCCCACTGCTGTCTCATCACAGCGTCAAGCCGGAAGTTCCACGCCCCAAATCCGACAAGGTTGGTGCATTCAAAATGGAGCAGTGCTACCATGACATTTGCTGGAAACCATTCAGCAGAGTGCACATGTTCTCTTAATATGCACATGTAGACAAAGAAAGAAGAGGCCTCTTCAGGAATGTTAAAAAGGAATACCAACACACAAAGAGGAGGATAATGCTGGATCATCACCACCAACCTCTATACATGAAGGGCAATGGGTCGGAAATGGAGAGCCTCTGTTCTCCCTGTGACTTCAAACACGAATAAAATAAAATAAAAATCAGGGTTCTATCTTCTACAGAAAACAGGCTTTCTGCTTCAGGTTCCTTCCCACTGCACTTAAGAAGCTGGTAGAATTGAAGGCAGAAGGCCCAGCTCTCTGACCACCCTCACATTTGAGGGTGCCTGAATAAGATTTCCTTAAGGAACATAGCCTCTTTGGATGAATCTGGGAAGATGTATGGATCCCTGAATGTTGATGTTCAAGAAGGCAAAAATATGCAAATGAATGGAGACCATTTTATTCCTCCCAGTTTACACACCTTATAGCAGCAAAGCAGTGCATCCACAGTCTCCCGTATTTGGAGACAGCTCTAGAGCCAGGTTCCAGCTGCTCCCTCCCTCGAGCCACAGCGCAAAGCTCAGGTGTTGCTGATGCTCGGGGTAGCTTGCCAAAAAAGGTTTTCACATCTCCCGTTGTGAAGGTCTGCAGGGGATGGAGCAACCTGTCAAGCTATGAAAGAACCCCCAGCCTATTCAAGCTATTCAAGGGACTCTCCTGACGTCCAGAAGAGGCACACCTTGCTATCAACCCAGCTGTGCAATGCTGCAGCTATTGTGGCCTGTCACCTTCCATGGAAAAGAAGTAGGAGACAAATAAGACTGGATTATAATGTTGCTCTCACATGGCACCGTCAAAAGAAACATGGTAATCACTAAATGATTACAACCTTAGCAAGTTTCTTTGCTTTCCAGTCAGACTGCCATTTACTTCATGTTAGGCACTTCCTTTGCCTTTCACTCTTTCCTTGCAGAAAGGCAAAGGTGTCTTCTGGCACCACGTCAAAAGGAATCACAGCTTGCTGTGTGAAAAAATGGTGGTCTCTGAAAATCTCTCGTATTTTTGTCTGAGGTGCCCAGTTTCAAAATGATCTGAATGAGATGGAAATTTCAATGGTTTTAGGCAGAAAGCCGTGCCATGAACATTCCTGTCAAAATGTCTTCAAAATTCCTTTTTAAATGGCCTGAACATGGTTGGTGTTTGTGTGACTTGTTGTGGCTAATTGTAGCTAACTGATGAGGTGTCAGGGGTAGGTCATGTGCTTAGTCACATATCCTATTGTACAACCAAGTTAGTCTGGAATGAACTGGAATGAGTCAGAAGTCATGCAAATTTTACACACATCAGAAGAAATCCAGTGAATGTCCTATAAACACAATGTTTAATTAGATATACTGTAATAAATAGTACGTGCTAATTTTATGTGCATGTACACAAAGACACACACAAAGATTTTGGTCCTCCTTGTTTCATGCTTTTGGAAAAGTAACTCCATTACACTCTTGTTTATTTCTTTTCAAATGGTTACTTGCCTCAGGCAGTTCTATTCTTTTTTAACTCGTTATGTCTAATTTCTACTTCTGGCAGGTGAACTTAGCGCGGCATTTCCCTCTCAGATCCACTCCTGGCGAAAATGTTCTTCGGACTTTGTACATGGTCACTGTTCACTTGCCCACTAGAAATGGGCATGAACCCAACCGTGAACCAGAAAAACCAATAAACTGGGCCAGTTTGTGGTCCGGTTCATGGCCCAGTTTGGGAATCCTGTTTTGCTGAAGCAAATTAAGCACTGAATCCCCCCCCCCCGCTTGACACTTCATTTGGCTTTGGCAAAAGGGATGCCTGCATGCCTATCCCCTTTCCCACTGTCACAGTCACCTCTCAGCTTGGTCTTACCGCCACTTCCACTGCCATTGTCAGAGGCGGCAGCTGGCTCTGGGAAGGGAAGCTCGCCCGCTGTCTCTGCGGCAGCGGCAGTAAAGGAGGCGGCCAGGCCAGATAGGGAGGCAATGGATCAGTTGGAAGGGTTAGGGTGGGCAGGCAATCCCCCCCAGCAAAAACTCAAAAGATGGACCACAAACCAGTTCATTTTTGGGGGGTGGGTGGGTTTGCACCTTGTGATGGTTCATGGTTTGCAAGTAGCCACCAAGCACTGGTTCATGCCCATCGCTATTTCCCGCCCATCGTTCCCCATGCTTTTAAAACTCCTCTGTCACTTGGTTTGGCTGCTGGATGAAATATGAATAATGTAGCAGGTGCCTATCCTGAAGGGGCAAGGAAGCAAAAATCAGAGGAAGAATGAAATGAAATTTATGCTAATCTCTGCCGCGCTGCACACTTGGTGCATCGAGAGTTTCCTCTTCCTTACAGCAACACATGGCTAAATAATGTTGTATCTGTTAGACATGGTGGCTCTAGCCCTGTGTTGCTTCTGAAACTTTGGAAAGGGTGGTGGGGATGAGAGAGCACATGGAAGCTCCAATTCCACACCCTGTTCCACACCTTCACCCGGTGAATACAGAGTTCAGAAGCAAATGTTGTAAATGCATTTGGCTTTCAGAACAGGAGCAAGGACAATTGGCCATATGGGCTCCATAATAATGTTCACTCAAAAGTGCTTACGGACTCAGCTTCAGACTTTTTTGTCCATCACATGAAGGTCTCAGTGACTTTTAGATGGGGAAAGAGGTGTGGGCAGAGTTTACATGCATCCCACATCTCTAATTCCTTATGGCTTCAAGTGTCATACTCCAACAGAGCTTATGGCAACTACTCAGTTGGGTGTTGAAGGCATCTGGCTGGATTCCTTTTGAAGAAATCTGGTTGGGAGGCAACCCAATCATGAAACAGGGTCATCAGAAGAGATCCTGTGGCCGAGGGACACGTGACTCATTCAGGGGTAGCTCATGCCTTTCCATCAGTCCATATGCTAGAGGGAAATTGTACCCCATCAATGTATTCTCTAGTGGTTACACCACTCTTAGCAGTAACACAACAAGCTGGGCTAGAGCAAGAATTTGGATAAAGAATGGCAACACTGGTAAGGTCTACAAAGAATTTCATGGGCTTCTGTGAGCACCCCACTGGTAGGAACAGACTGTCCATTTTTATGCAAAAATTGCACAAATCAGTCATTGTGCAAATTGTATGAATTGCTCAGGGGCAGAAGAGACACTGCTTCAGAATCTGAAGTACTGGATGGTTGGCTTGCATCCTTCTTAACAATCAGCCGCTGCTTGGAAAGCTCACATAGTGTGTGCATGTCTCCTTTGCTTCTGAAAGAAGAAAGCTACAAGAAGCATTCTGGGCAAATTGCAGAGACACTGAGGGCAAGAAGGAGGTCATTACGTTGCTGTTGGCTAGAAGTGAGAACTTCTAGAAGGGACATGGTGGTGCTGCGGGCTAAACCGCAGAAGCCTGTGCTGCAGGGTCAGAAGACCAAGCAGTCGTAAGATCGAATCCACGCGACGGAGTGAGCTCCCGTCACTTGTCCCAGCTCCCGCCAACCTAGCGGTTCGAAAGCATGCAAATGCAAGTAGATAAATAGGGACCACTTCGGTGGGAAGGTAACAGCATTCTGTGTCTAAGTCGCACTGGCCATGTGACCACGGAAGATTGTCTTCAGACAAAACGCTGGATCTATGGCTTAGAAACGGGGATGAGCACCGTCCCCTAGAGTCGAACACGACTGGACAAAAATTGTCAAGGGGAACCTTTACCTTTACCTTTAGAAGTGAGAAACCTTGCTGGGCTTTAAAATTCTTTATCAAGTGTCTTGTGTTGAGGCAGTCTAGATCAAGTAAGTAGAACAGGAAATTTAGTGAGTCTTTTCCCCCTTCCCATATCCACCCCTTATTTCAAAGCAAATCTATTACGTTACAACCAACAGAGAAGGCAACCTCTTCTCATTGGGTGCTGAGGACCCATGTTGACGTGAAAGAAACCATTCTCAACTGCTGCAATTAATGATGGGCCCAATGAATGCCTAGAAAACCAGCATGGCAGAGATTAGCATAAATTTCATTTCATTCTTCCCCTGATTTTTGCTTCCGTGCCCCTTCAGGAAGGCACCTGCTGTATTATTCATATTTCACCCAGCAGCCTTAAAGTAATTTACAGGCAGGGACAATGAAATTTTATGAGCTGGGGAGCAGTTTACCATTGTTTTGGAGGTCATTATGCTGTATTTCCTTTCTCCCTGAATCATCTTTCCCATTTCGGCACTACAAAAAAAAGGATGTGTTAGGTTGACAGGAAGGACATGAGAAAGATAAACTTTGTGTAACACCTTCAACTCCATTTTTTTTTTTTTTTTTGAGGAGGGGAGGGAATAGATATAATTTGAAGCTCGGTGTCTCTTTTAGCATTCATGCCTTTGGTAGCTTTGACCCACAGAGGGCATAGTAGAGCTCCAGGATCAGCCCTGTGGGGACGGGAGTCACGAGATTCAATGTCAAACCCAACTGAAATCACATGGGTGACTCGACCTGGGGTTGCTGTTTTCTTCAATGACTCGGGCGTGACTTGCAACTACGAACCCATCCATCCTTCCTTTACTTCTGTGGGACTCAGACTTGGTACTTGGGACTTCCAATACCAAAGACTTGGACTTGGGATTTGGTATGAAAGAATCAAACTCGAACTTGGGACTCATACCCAAAGACCTGCCAACTTCCCTGGCTGGATTAGAGCTGATGTGGTGGGTTGACTAAGGCTGTTGGTCCGTAATGGGTGTTTCCTTCTCGGTTGTGGCCCCTACCCTAAGGAATGGGCTCCAAGTCAGGCCTCCTCCTTCCCATCTAACAGGATGCGAAAGACACTATTGTTTCACGAAGCATTCAGGGGCATCCTCCCTTACGTTTGTTCTTACTGGTGTTTCCTGAGTCCATCATAATGTTGGGTGTTTTGTATTTATTGTACATGCCCACTTAGGGATGTCTTCTGTTGGTCTGTTGGATAGTTGGGGTGATTGTTTTTTGTCTAGTTGTAAACCGCTTAGAGCAATGCCCTGCACTAAGTCAGTGGCATATAAATCTACGAAATAAAAAAATAACTTGGGATTGATGGAGGTCAATGAGTGACCTTGGGCCAGTCCTTTTCTCTTAGCTTCACTTACTTCCCAGGATTGCTGTGTGGATGAAACAGGGAGGTAAATAGATGTATAATATGCCATCAGGGACTTGGAGAATATAGAAGTAATATATGAAGAAAAAAATAATAAAATCTGGGAACTCAAGGGACAATAACTTTTAAGGTTTATAGGCTAAAACAGCTTAACAGGGGGATATGGAACTTAAAAGTGGAGGAAATGTTGTGATTTTGACCTAGAGAGCATAAAAAATGTATTTATGTATCAGAGTTTAAACTTTGGGAAGTGGTCTTTAATCTATCCCCCTTCCCAGTAGACTTTGCTGTGGTTAGATTTCTCAGTCAATTTGACTGTGCAGTCCTTCTTAAGAACCCGTTGCTTATGTTCACGCAAGGGAAAAGAGACAGACCTTTGCCTTATCGGTCAGGGAACATGCTCATAGATTTTATTAAATGTGAGATTTCCCAACCCTGAAGGAGACTCTTGAGAGTCCCCTGGACTGCAAGAGGATCAAACCTATCCATATTGAAGGAAATCAAGCCTGAGTGCTCACTAGAAGGAAGATCCTGAAGCTGAGGCTCCAAGACTTTGGCCATCTCATGAGAAGAGAAGACTCCCTGGAAAAGACCTTGCTGTTAGGAAAGTGTGAAGGCAAGAGGAGAAGGGGACGACAGAGGATGAGATGGTTGGACAGGGTCACCAAAGCTACCAATATGAATTTGACCCAACTCCGAGAGGCAGTGGAAGACAGGAGGGCCTGGCGGGCTCAGGTCCATGGGGTCACAAAGAGTCGGACACGACTTAACGATTAAACAACAACAACAATAATTCAAACTCCTTGTTCTGCATGGTTTAAACTATTATACTGGGTTTTCCAAATTAAAAATAGTTGTTTTGGGCAGGAAATGTAAAATTTTATTTTAAAAAAATATCCTGAAAATGAAGAAATGTGTGATTGCTGTAAAGTATTCCAAAAATCTAAGAATTCTTATCCACCTACAACATTAGGAACCTTCAAACACAGAAGTAGCCAGTGGAGAGACAATATTTTTGATTTACACAAATAAACAAACCTTGAGCTCATTTCTCCAGCTCTGCCTTTGTTGAGTTTGATGAAGAAGAACAATGTGAACGATAAGAGCACTCACTGGGGAGCTCAAGTCTCTGAAGGCAAAAATTGTTTTGCTGTTTCAATAGCTTTAACTTCTTTTAATCCTCCAGAGGATGGAAAATATATATCTGAAAGCTTTTCTTATTTTGTGTGTGCTTTGCAAGAAATTCATAACACTGCTTCTTTGAAAGCAGACAGCTGGGCACAGCTATTTGATTCCATGTGTAACTAGTTTTTTTGCATTTTCCTTGAATCTTTCTTAAAATTCCCCCAAAACCACCACCACCAATTCTGTTTCTTTAGCCAGGAAACATCAGTGCATCAGTACATAGAAGGAAAGAAGGAAGGAGCAGATGATGGGTGGAAGGAAGGAAGGAAGGAAGGAAGGAAGGAAGGAAGGAAGGAAGGAAGGAAGGAAGGAAGGAAGGAAGGAAGGAAGGAAGGAAGGAAGGAAGGAAGGAGCTGATGATGGAAGGAAGGAAGGAAGGAAGGAAGGAAGGAAGGAAGGAAGGAAGGAAGGAAGGAAGGAAGGAAGGAAGGAAGGAAGGAAGGAAGGAAGGAAGGAAGGAAGGAAGGAAGGAAGGAAGGAAGGAAGATGCCAATTCTTCTATGTTATGGATACTTGACTCAGTTGAGAAAGATATCTTGAAATGTTGTCTGCAATTGAATTCAAAAGAACACTGCAGTTCTACAGGCAACTTGTGTGTTGGTGCTGTTGCTGAGAACTTGGGTGTACAAATTGTGGGATTTTGCTGTTGTTATAGTTTCTTATGTTGTCTGCGATATAACTGTGAATAAGAAGAGACTCATTTTGTGAAGCTGTCTTTACAGGCTTCATCAAGAGACAAGTAGCCCCACAGAACTTAGACGGGTTACCTTTACTGGTATGAGTGTGTGCTCAGATTCAGAAAAAGAAATACGGGCAGCATATGTGAGAGATGTCAATAACGGAAGGAGATTAGGAAAGGTCATATGTACCCCTGAAACCCTCTCAAGGCTGGATTAGACCCTCCCCCATGGCAAAGCTGCCCCTCCCTGGCCATATACTATTTCTTTGCTTTCCCTGAACCTAGTTTATGCAAGATTTTGTACATATGACCACAGCTTCCTCTTCAAAAAAACCCCAAACAAATAAGAAAAGAATTTTTGCCTGCACCAGGCTTTGCACTGGAAATTGAACACTTTCCAAGTGAAGCAACTTTAATTGGGGAGCATACGTGCCAAGCCATCACTGAAGCCACCTCAAGAAACCCAGAGACCCAAATGACTATCTCTTGAATTTCTCAGCAACTGGATGAAAAGAGCTAGCAATTAAATCAGCTCCTCAGGCAAACGCCTGACCTTCTTCCTCCAAGTCTACATCTCTGTGCCTCAGCTCTGCATCACCACCGTATCTTTAATACATGGACAGGAATTTCATCTCCCATTCCCCGACTTTCATAATATCTGTAACATGGGATTAATCCTTCCAGTTGATCCTCCTGGACTGGTGTAGGCATCCTCATTATCTCCTGGATATTTTAAAGTGCTACAGAATAATAGAAGCATAGAATAATTACGTTGGAAGAGGGCCATTGAGTCCACCCCCCCCCCCTGCTCAATACAATATCAAAGCAGATCTGCCAGTTGGTTGTCCAGTTTCCTCTTCTTCAATGCCTCCAGTGCTGGAGTGCTCACCACCTCCGGAGGTAATTGGTTCTTTTGTCATACTGCTCTAGCAATTCATTTTTTCCCCTGATATTCAGACGAAATCTAGGTTCCTGTAGCTTGAGCCCATTATTACGTGTTCTGCCCTTCGGGATAATTGAGAATAGATCTTCCCCCTCGTCTATATGATTGCCTTTCAAGTGTTTGAAAAGTGCTATCCTATCTGCCCTCAGTCTTCTTTTCTCAAGGCCAAACATGTCCAGTTCTTTCAGTCTTTCCTCACAAGGCTTGGTTTCCAGTCCCCCGATCCTCCTTGTTGACCTATTCTGAACTTGCTCCAGTTTTTGGCATTCTCCTTAAAGTATAGTGTCCAGAACTGGACACTGTGCTCTAGAGCAATATTAGAGCAGTACAACAACGGAAATGATTGTCTCAGCAGGTGGTAAGAGTTCCGACTCTGGAGGCATCAAGAGAAAATTGGACAGCCATTTGTTAAGTCTGTCTTGGCTTGGATTCCTGCACTGAGCATGGAGTTGGACTTGATGGCCTTGTGGGCCCCTTTCAGCTTCATTATTCTATGATTCTATGATTCCAGATGAAGCCTAACCAGCGCTGAATAGAGGGAAACTAGTATCTCATAGGATTTGGAGACTATACATCTGTTAACACTATACAAGTGTTTCATAAGCTTGTTAAACATGGATCAATGGCTGAGATATCCTGGGGAACTGTTCGCTGCTCGCAGTCTGACCCCCTTTGCAATAACCAAAGAAGTAGGGATAAATCATACACAGAAAGGCAAACTCCAGGGGCCTTTTGTCTAAAAATTACAATCCTGCAAAGACCAGGGCCTAAACTAACTTGGACATGGAGGACAGAAATGCTAAAATACCCTAATGCTGCTTTGAAAAGGGGAATGAAGGGCTGCCTGATGCCATTTCCTTTTGAAAGGCCTTATCAATTACGACCACACTGGGCTGCAAGCAGGAAAATCAAGAACACGCTGGAAATTAAAATTAAACAGTAAAACCTTCTCTCTGGTCTGCCACTTAGGAACAGCCGGGGGAGTTGAACCGACACAATCTTGAACTCCTGACATTATTCTGCACAGTAAGAGGACTGAACAAAGAACGTCTGACGAAAGCAGTGGCTGATGAGTCTCCCGCGTGCAGAATCAAAGCACGAGAAACAGTGAGCCGGAAGCTTGATTGAAACCCAACTCTGTTGCAAAAGATCCAATCAGTAGAGACTTTTGTACAGGGATTATACACTCAGCTGCACAGAGAATTGGGTTGGGAAAGTAGCCATCTTCAGGTGTGTACTGTACGTAGCATACCTTACTTTCTCAAATGAAGAGCAATGCCCTGAACTAAGTCAGTGGTATATAAATCTACGAAATAAAACAAATAACTTGGGATTGTCCTTTTCTCTTAGCTTCACTTACTTCCCAGGATTGCTGTGTGGATGTTTTGTGCATCATGGATGAATAACATGCAGTGAAAACTTGTCCCTTCCATGGAGACCTTGAAGTTCAAATGATCAGGAAGAATTCCTTAGGAATCAAGATTCTCAGCAAAAGAATTTTGTTTGCACGCTTCCCAAAACGAGACAACACATGATGTATTTTGGGAAAATCAAAGACGCAGAAGGCATGTCTAGATTTTCAATATGTATATGGCTTAAAAGGGGTGGAAATGAATACTATGCACCAGCAGATTATGAATGACACCACCTCCACTGAGAGTCAGGGCAATATGCATCCTCTAGTTTGCATGAGCATCCATAGGCTCCAGATTGGAAAGATGAAGCAACTCCAACTTCATTGGAAGGGACGCATGTTTTGCAGTCCTGGTTTCATAACCAGAAACCTCCTTCCCTGAGTCTGGCCTTCAGAGATCCAACAATCCTGCATTGGTTTCCCTGCAAGCTTCATCTCTTCATGGCCTCCAGTTTATTGAGGCTGCCCGGAATAGGAAGCATGGAGCCACCAAAAATCCTTCATTTACTCCATGTTCTCTGCCCCCTTTTAAGGAGGGCTTGTATCACCCTCCAGATTAGCAGTGGGGACAAATCGCCATTTTGGCTACTCGTCCTGCTTCATGATCCGTCAAAGTTGTCGAAGCACGAATCTCCTCCCCATGAACCAATGCAACACAAATTTATTTGTCTGTTCATGGGGGTCCTTTTTAGACAGACAGAAGCCATCTAAAAGAAGAAGAAGCTCACTCCTCCACCCTCATAGCCTACCCTCCTTCCCATTACCTCTGTCGCCTCCCTACCTTGGCTGAAGCAGTCTGCGCTGCTGCCGCCACTGCCGCCACTACCATCCATGGAGACCTGTGCCACGGCAGCCTCCACAGTCACCACCCAACACCGCTTGGTGCAATGGCCTCCGCTGCTATGGCCTGCCTTAAAGGAATCCAGGCCGCCCTTTGCAAAGATGGCAGCTGCAACTTCCCTGCCCTAAAAGATGCCGAAGCCGCCATCTTTGCGAAGGGTGGCCAGTGTCCCTTACAGCAGGCTGTGGTTGTGGAGGCCACTGTAGCAGAAGGCGATGGATGGCAGCAGCAGCAGGAAGCAGTAGATGACAGCGGTGCCAGGTGGCAGTGGATAGTGGCAGCAGCTAATGTAGGGAAGGGAAGGAAAGGGCGATAAGTTGTGGAGTTGTGTGGCTGTGGAGCTGTCTGGCTGCCAATCGGCGGGCTGATCGGTGGGCAGAATGGGAAGGCCATAGGAAGAGAGGGAAGGTTAGCCTCTTCCCTTTGTCGGAAGGATGGAACTGATGAATATGAAGGGACGAATATTTAACCAATCAGCAATTTTTATTTTTTTATTGTGATCCATTTTTTAATTTGGCCCCATGTCTACTCCAGATGCTTGCACATATGCCACTGTAGGCTTTCTCGTTAACACTGGAGTTGTGGCCCCTTGTGTCTCTTCTGTGTGGCCACTGGAGTTGGAGCGGGAGGTGGTTGTAGAGGAGGACAGGCCTGTAGGTCTCAGAGCACCTCAACCAGTTTCTCGCAACCAGGGGTGAGCTCTTGTCGTTCCTGTGGTTCTCCCAGGACTTCCATCCAGGAATCATTTTCCAGGGCTCACTCAATGTGCTCCTCCGCAATGTAGGCACAGAAGCATCCTCTGTATCAACTCAGTCTCTGTTGACATCTCAGCCTCTTCTATTCTTCCTCCCCACTCATCTTTTCCCCCTATAGTGTGCACTTCCTCCCACAGCCTGGCTCAGGTGTGGGTCCTTATCCCCTGCAGCTACTTCTCTTTCCTGGGTAAGCTGACCAGTTCTGACACCCGCCTGAAGTCTGGCAGGGCTGCCTGATGAGCTCAGACAGCTTGATCAGAGTGCTGGCTATAGCGACCACCCTGAATGGATGCCATCAAAATTCATAGACTGGAGGAAAAATGTGTACAGAATTTATTTTGCCCAAGAACCTCAGAGAAACAAGAGAAGACAAGAAAGCAAGTAGGGTTGGAGAATTGAAGAAAATCAAAACAGAGTGTTTCGAATCCTTAGATAAACCTCAAACGCATAACGCAAGGAAGTTTCCTACCACCTATAAAACACTGAGGGATGTGGTGGCGCTGCGGGCTAAACCGCAGAAGCCTGTGCTGCAGGGTCAGAAGACCAAGCAGTCGTAAGATCGAATCCACACGACGGAGTGAGCACCCGTCGCTTGTCCCAGCTCCCGCCAACCTAGAGGTTCGAAAGCATGCAAATGCAAGTAGATAAATAGGGACCACTTCGGTGGGAAGGTAACAGCATTCCATGTCTAAGTCGCACTAGCCATGTGACCACGGAAGATTGTCTTCGGACAAACGCTGGCTCTATGGCTTGGAAACGGGGATGAGCACTGTCCCCTAGAGTCAAACACGACTGGACAAAAATTGTCAAGGGGAAACTTTACCTTTACCTATAAGACTATGTTGTACATTTAGGACTGAATCTACTCACACAACGGTTGAGACACATGTCCAGGAGAGGGATGCAGCTTAGCAAGAAGTAAAGGCAACCGTTCTTCCCATTAAGATTGGCACCAATCACTTAAAGGGTCATTCAAACCTTTATTTCAATCATTTACCAATAACGTTATTGGCAAGTTGTTCAAACAGATGAAACACTGAAGTAATGGGATAATGACAAAGATCTATGCTTCTATACTTGGGGAGAAATGGGAAGGAATAGGAACTTATCACTGCTTCTGCATGCTGTGTTCAAAACAAAGAAAACAAAAATGGAACAAGAGAATTTATTTGCGAAGGCTTTCATGGCCAGGATCTAATGGTTGTTGTGGGTTTTTCGGGCTCTTTGGCCATGTTCTGAAGGTTGTTCTTCCTAACGTTTCGCCAGTCTCTGTGACCAGCATCTTCAGAGGACTGGAGTAGGAACTCCGTCCATGCTCTGTTGGTGTTTGTTGGATAGTATTTATAGCTGTGGGAACGGCTTTTTTTCTCCTGAGGTTTCTACCCCAACCTTCAGAACACGGCCAAAGAGCCCGAAAAACCCACAACTACCAGAATAAGGGAAGAGTTGTAATATGTCAAGTCTACTTTCACAACAAGACCTAAATAGTTAAATGAACAAATGATACAAGAATTCAGCCAAGGAGAATTTTAATAGCATCCCTTAGTAACATTATGGCATTATTGACAAATCAGAGTGCCTATCTCTTTGGTTTGTTTGGCGTTTCATGGAGGCCACTGAAAAAGCATCGCCCAACAGAAAAGGGCATCTAAGCCAGCTTGTATTAATAGCAAAAACATGCTCAGATCAGAAACAGATGCTTCTACACACCAGGCAGTGTGTCTGTTTGTTTATCTAGGCTAAAGTGGCTGTGAAATTTGCTTGGAGCTTGTTCCAGTGGGTGACCCTCCGTTGACTTAGAACACACCGGAAGGTGTTAACATAAAGAGCAGCTTTGTGATACAGAAGATGTGATGCATCTCAGAGTGAAAAAGAGAGGCTGTTTTCTAAATTGAAGTAGCACATAAGATCATCAAGTGCTCACATGTGTAGCCATATTTGTTTCATTTACTAAAATTACAAGAAATAAAGAAGAAATTCAAATAATGTCATGCATTCTCTCTCTCTCTCTCCCTCTCAGATAGATAGATAGATAGATAGATAGACAGACAGACAGACAGACAGACAGACAGAGAAAGAGAGAGAGAGAGAGAGAGAGAGAGAGAGAGAGACAGACAGACAGACAGACAGACAGACAGACAGACAGAGATAGATAGATAGATAGATAGATAGATAGATAGATAGATAGATAGATAGATAGATAGATAGATAGATAGATAGATAGATAGATAGATAGATAGATAGATAGATAGATAGATAGATAGATAGATAGATAGATAGATAGATAGATGGGGATGACTCACCATTTTGGCGAGTCGTCCTGCTTCATGATTCGTCAAAGTTGACAAATCACGAAACACAAAGCTCCCCCCATGAACCGATGAAGCATGAATTTATTCATTGATTCATGGGGGAGTACTAAAAAAAGTCTGATCCCCCGCCATGCCCCCCGGCAGCTAAGGTAGGGAGAGGAAGGGGGCAGGGGATATATATACACATATATACATACACATACACATATACACACACACACACACACACACACACACACACACACTTACTAAGCCAGAGTTGAGGAACCATGTTATTTCTCAGATTCGAAAAATGCAAATGGTATGGAAACTCAAAACACCTACATATCTTAGTTTAACATTCTAAATTCCAGCTACTAATGACCTAGGAGGAACATACTGTAAAGTGTGAGATTCTGCGTCAATAATTTGGTCCCAACCATGGGACTCTCGGGCAGTTCAAGACAAGGAATAAGAAGGAACTGTACAGAACTTACGATATACAAGAAACATTTGAAATGTGGATTTGTCATTGAATGCTAAGGATTTCTTGGACTGAGGGAGTGGTCAAGGAAGAAGCACTAAGGTGAATGAATAAAGGCCAAAGAATCATAAGACGCATGAAATCCAGAAAGGTAGAATACTTTCTCCACATAATAAGAAATGAGAAAAACATGCAACTGATGATTCAAGATAAAATAAGCACCTTGAGAAGGAAAGAACCTATCAGGAGAAAATCTTTGGAGATGGACTTGGAAGAAAACACAACATGGAATCATAGAATGGTAAAATCATAGATTTGTAGAGTTGGAAGAGGTTCAAGGGTCATTGAGTTCATCGGCCTCCCAGTGCCGGGAACCCCTGGGTGAAACATCCCTGACAGGTTGCTATCCAACCTCTGCTTAAAATTCTGCAGTGAAGGAAAGTCCATTCCTTCTCCTTCCCGAAGGTAGCCAATTCCACCGTTAAATGGCTCTCACTTTTAGGAATTTAAATCTCCTTTTTTCTAACTTGGAACCATTACTTCTGCTCTCTTGAGCTGCAGAAAACATCACAAACTTGCTTCACCTTCTACTTGACAGTCCTTCAAATACTTGAAGATGGCTACCTCTTAGCCTTCTCTCTGCTAAACAAGCCAATTTCCTTCAACCTTTCCTCATAGGGCTTTATTTCCAAACCCTTTACCATCCTGGTTGTGCTCCTTTAGACACTTGACCTTCTACATCCAAAGCCAGAATAGCTAAGATTGACGTTCAGCCTCTTGGGAGCCCTGTGGAGCAGCACTCTTTATACTGTTCTGCTGCTGTAAAGACTCTGCTTACGACCTTCATTTGATCTTGGAGAATTCAGGTAGCTGACTTTAGGATGACTCAATCTTCCATTCTTCCGAGGTCAGTACACAGCTTGCTTGGGGAAGGGCAATGTTTGCCCTGCACAATGACATTGCAAACCACCCAGAAAAAGCTTTAAGCACTACAGGGCAGAATATAAGCAGCACACAGCTTCACTTTCGGCATGAAGAACATGGTGGCAAGCTGACTGTACAACAAAATGCGTCCATTATAGGTCTAGTTCTTTATGCATCCTTCATGACATTGTGATCTGGAGTCAGGTAACTGCCCCATCCTAGTGCATGCATTATAACAATCTTTGGAATTATGGGGATTTGCAAAACAATTTGCTTAGGAGTGGAACCAGTTGCCTTGGGAGTTGGTGAGCGCTCCATCACTGGAGGCATTCAAGAAAAAGTTAGATAATCACCTGGCAGATCTGCTTTGATCGTATTCCTGCACTGAGCAGGGGGTTGGAATCGATGCCCTTGTAGGCCCCTTCCAACTTCACTTTTCTATGATTCTATGAAAGATAGCATGGTTTGCATATCTCAGTAATGATGATGATGTGCTATCAAGTCAATTCTGATTTATGGCAACCCTTTCCAGGGTTTTCCAGGTATGCAATACTCAGAAGTAGTTTACTATTCCCTTCTTGTGGGGGTAGCCTGGGATTGTGCAGGATGCCCAAGGCTGCACAGGCTGTGTCTCATAGGAGACAAGGTGGGAATTGAAACATTAAGCTATTTAGCCAGCCCAAAACCAATCAAAAGCTATCAATTAGCACTTCATTTCATGGCCAACCTTTCCTATTTCTCTGTGTTGCTAAATGCAGAATCAGTGGGTTCTATCTTCTTCTAAATAGCAGTTGCACTGAAACCTCCTCCCCCATCAAGCAAAGAAAGAAAAGCAGCAATAAACGTTCAGTAAGCAAGCTATCTACTGTTGGTAAACAAGCTCATTATCTCAATTATCCCTGTAATCGACACAGTCTTGGGAAGCAGAAAAGCAAAACAGATCGTCACCAGTGCACTTCCACCCCTTCAGAAGAAATCAAATAAATAAGTCATCGAAATTGGGGAAATCAAAATTGACCTGTCAGAGCCGATCTGTTCACAAATGGAGCTTTTTTCCCACCACCATCCCCCATCATTCCTCAAACAGTAATGCACAGAAAATGTAGGCTTTCTAAGAAGACCGTAATAATACTTGTCTGTGAAAAGTGCTGCATTTTTCTTGTTGGTCTAGTCTAAGCATAGCGTTCTCTGTCAACGTACCATCTCTACATATTAGGTTGCTCAAATTAGACCAAATAATGTTGCCAATTGTCTCTCGGTTGCTGAAGCATTTTCTGAACCATGTGTCACGATGAGGGAATCTTAAGAAAATAGCTTCGTTGTGACTTCCACAGACATTCCGCTCCCGAAAAGCAATGTCACTTATTTTAGCTGGAGAAAATGGAATGTTAACAACTACAAGGGTAAGGTTTTGTAAACAGTTTGTAGTTGGGTGTGAGGAACCGTGAATGTGAAGAAGCAAAATTACACACAGACAGGGATATAACTGCAACTTCCCTATGTTTGGGTGGAAGCAGACACAGTTATGCACCAGTGGTTTGTGATGCATGAACCACAGAAAAATGAACCAGTGTGGGATTCACTTTTCCAGTTCATGCCTGTCGGTAGGGGAACCTTTTCCCTTTGCCCCCTCTTTCACCCACACACCCCTTTTCAGCTGCCCTGGTGTCTTCTCCAACTGCCACCATCTCCTCCTTCACCACCACTGCCATTTTGAGAGAAAGCAGGTTGGCTTCCCACATGCATGCCTCTCAGCTGACAGGGCATTGGGAAGGGAGCAGGCTGGCATCCATTTTGCTGAGTAAGAACTGGTCTTTTCAGCATGAAGCTCCATCAATCACAAGTTCAACAAATGAAGGAATGCAAGAAGCCTGGAGTGCTCATTCCTTGCCTTACTGTTGGTGGGGGAAGAGCAGACCACAAACTCATCTCCCTCATCAGTCTGCTGATCCTACCGAGAGAGGTCCATCTCCATCTTAGAGAGCTATAATAATCTAGAGGGGTCCAAATTCACCTTTGCAAGTGAGCAGCTGCCCCCTACCTCTGATGCGGCAGGTTTGCAGTAGCCAGCTCCAAACACCAAATTTTCCAGCGACATCCCAGTCAGGTCTGGACCCATTTCCATGCTGCTTTTTCCGAGCCACGAGCCTTTCCCTGGACGAGTGAAGCTAAAGGAAGACACAACAAATCCGGAAGGAATGCCCGGTTAGTTTCTGAGCCAGAATCAACTTGGTGGTGGAAATCTTTAAAGTCCCCCATGATGCAGGTCTAGGAGTGTAAACCCACACTTATCTCATCCTTCTACAGTGGGGTCTTGACTTGAGAACTTAATCTGTATTGGAAGGCGGTTCTCAAGTCAAAAAGTTCTCAGGTCAAATCTGCATTTCCCATAGGAATGCATTGAAAACCATTTGATCCGTATCTGCTCTTTTCCGTCCATAGAAACTAATGGGAAGCTACTATTCCGCCTTCGACCACTAGAGGGGGATATTTTGTTTCTTTTTTTCTTAGGTCAAGAAAGGTTCAGGGAAGGCAGGGAAAATACAGTCCAGGCAGTCCGAAGACTGTCTCCCAATCCACTCTCTAAACGCTGGGAGGAGTGAGGAAGCAGACAGGCACCCTTTTCACTGGCCAACAGTTAACTGAAAGTTCAAATTCTGCACTTTCCCTGCCTCCCACATGGTTTTTTTTCAGTTCTTAACTCAAATCTAAGTATGTAAGTCAAGTCAATATTTTCCTATGAGAGCGGTTCTTAAGTCAAA
The DNA here is from genome assembly GCF_051106095.1 of Pogona vitticeps. Taxonomy (NCBI): domain Eukaryota; kingdom Metazoa; phylum Chordata; class Lepidosauria; order Squamata; family Agamidae; genus Pogona; species Pogona vitticeps. Next base: position 233,150,737 of record NC_135786.1, read on the forward strand.
ATGTTCTTAACTCGAGCCGTTCTTAAGTCAAGACCCCACTGTATGCAAAAAATGAGGAAGCTCTCTCTTCTCACCCAGCAAGACAGCAACTTAATTTTTTTAGGCTTTCATTGAAACAAGAGAATGGGAAACATTTCTGTTCAAATTAAGCAAAGCCATCCAAATAACACTTCAGCACAAACGATGAGAATAGCACAATGGTAGGTGCAAGTTTATTGGATTGGCATCTAAGAATTAGAAACATCCGAGAAGGGGGCTTTACTCCTTTTCAAACAGCCAGATGATCTCTCAGTGTGTTCTGTCTATGTGATTTGCTTCTGGAAAGAAAAGGATCCCCATTTTCTACTGAGAAACTCTTAAGAGTTTGATCCCATAACCAACAGAAATATAGCCAGTTTCAGTTTTTTAAAATGTGTTTTCATGAAGTCCACACACACACCCCCCCCATCTTCTTTTCGTTTTTCTGTCTGGGAGAGTTTTATGTTAACTCCAGTGGACATTAATTTTAACTCATTTAAAACACACGGTTTTATAAATTGACTTGCCTAAGGTGCATTCCTCTGTTGTGGGAAATTTCTTCCCATTTCTATGTGGCCATGATAATTTTCCATTTGTGTGTGTGTGTGTGTTCATTTCTCCTCTGTGAGGGAATGAGGAGAGGAAGGTAGGAGAAAGCCTTTTTTGTTTGACAGCTGGCTGCAAACTAGACCTCACTGTTGCCTTCTGGAAGGAAGGAAGGAAGGAAGGAAGGAAGGGAGGAAGGGAGGAAGGGAGGAAGGAAGGAAGGAAGGAAGGAAGGAAGGAAGGAAGGAAGGAAGGAAGGAAGGAAGGAAGGAAGGAAGGAGATGATGATAGATGGATGGATGAAAGTAAGGAATGGAGGGAGGGAGGGAGGGAGGGAGGGAGGGAGGGAGGAAGGAAGGAAGATGATGGATGGATGGATGGAAGTAAGGAAGGGATGGAGGGAGGGAGGGAGGGAGGGAGGAAGGAAGGAAGGAAGGAAGGAAGGAGATGATGATAGATGGATGGATGAAAGTAAGGAATGGAGGGAGGGAGGGAGGGAGGGAGGGAGGGAGGAAGGAAGGAAGGAAGATGATGGATGGATGGATGGATGGAAGGAAGGGATGGAGGGAGGAAGGAAGGAAGGAAGGAAGAAAGGAAGGAAGGAAGGAAGGAAGGAAGGAAGGAAGGAAGGAAGGAAGGAAGGAAGGAAGGAAGGAAGGAAGGAAGGAAGGAAGGAAGGAAGGAAGGAAGGAAGGAAGGAAGGAAGGAGATGATGATAGATGGATGGATGGAAGTAAGGAATGGAGGGAGGGGCGGAGGGAGGGGGGAGGGAGGGAGGGAGGGAGGAAGGAAGGAAGGAAGGAAGGAAGGAAGGAAGGAAGGAAGAGGTGAGGTGGCTGCAGCAACCGTGTTCCATCAATGCCTCTTTCCCCTGCTCAACCTGAATTTCTCTGAGAGAAATTCACGATTAGAGGGGAGACACTTTATTTTTTTTATTCTGCTTCTTCCTCTGCCTCTCAATTTCTTCTTTTCCTTGCCTTATTCATTTCTGCTTTTCATCCGATCTAGACTTTGGAGGAGCAAAGTTTAAAAGGGGCATAGAACATGCAGAAAAAAACGGGGGGGGGGGGGCTGCTTGGGAAATTGGGTCACCAGTAGAAATCCCTAAATGTCACACACACACATCCGTGTATGTGTGTGTGTGTGTGAACGGGGGGGGGGGGGAGCAAGAAGTTGTGGGTGGCGACAAGAGAAAGAGCCTTTTCAGAAGTGCCCTTCCACCTGTGGAATTCTCTCCCAAAAGAGACAAACCGGGCATCTTCATTAGCAGCATTTAGAGACTAGGCTAACCCTCCTGATGATAAAAGTTATGATAAAATTGAAAGGAAGAGCCATATATACTGCCTTGAGCTCACTGAAGGTAAGGTGAATTGTAAATGTAACAAATTAAAATATTAAAAAATGAAGGGGAAGACTGAGGAGAAAAGAAGAGCTGAATGATAAAAGAAGAGAAGAAGGAAGGAAAGAAGCAAAAGAAGCTTGCATTCAGGGCAAGGAATTTTTTGCTGGCCAGACTCCTCTTGACAAGTTACACCAGTGCAAATGCAAAGGCATAAGCTGCAAAGGGGCAAACTGCCACTAGTTAAAGAGTCACCAGTTGTATTCATTGTCATTGGCTAGTCGTATGAGTTGGTATATGACGACGAATATGAACAGTGACTTGTTCATTCATTGCTGTGACTTATGCAATTGTACTTATGCCAGTCTAACTTACCGTTAGGATTCTGGCTGTTGCGATTTAATTATTCCACCATTTACCATATTTTTCTGTATATAAATCAACCTGGTGTATACGATTACCTCCCCAGATAAGAAAATTTCCTAAACCCAGGGCTTAGAAAAAGGAGGCAGCAGGAGATGGAGACTGAGGCAAAGAAGCAGCCAGGCTTAGTCACCTCTCACTGCCACCCATTGACTGCAGCTGCCCAATTGCAATGAGACGATTGCTGGAGGGGATGATTGGGCTATGCTGGTAGCAGTCAATGGGCAGCTGTGAGAGGCGGCCGGGCCAGGCTGCTTCTTTGCCTCAGTCTCCGTCTCCTGCTTCTGCCTACCGTGTATAAAAAAAAAGACCTCAAATTTTTCCTCTAATGATTTTAGGAAAAAAAGTGTTGTTTTATACATGGAAAAATACGGGAATCATAAGTTCACATGGCCTATTTTAAAGGCCACCTACATAGAGAAACAAGGTATTTTTTTCAAAGTGAGCCTATGAACTCAGATGAGGAACATCGTCAAACACAGCGGACAAGGCGAAAAAAGGGGGAAGGGATTTCCCTTCCCCCCCCCTTTCTTCAGAAAGTGGTCCTTCTGTTTACCTGATTAAGGGTTGGTGCAATGCCACTAAGGAGGCATGGAGGGTGACGGAGACGGCCGACAGGTGGAAGTAGTCGAACATGACAGGGACGTGATGGTGGAGGCCTTGCTTTGGCTGGAAATGGAGCCCCAAGGTGCGACTGCTGATCACTGGGAGGGCAGTGACGTCTCTCAGCCTGGAAAGAAAGGTTCGCCACGTTGAGAAAAGCTTTCCCTTGGGCTTGCTCAGCCACATCATTAGCGCCTGAGAGAAGACGGCATGAGTGGAATGTTTAATCACTTGGCTGTTTTTCTCTCTCTCTCTCTCTCTCTCGGCAGCAAGAAACGGTTCATCAGGGGGACACCGAGCTCTTAATTGCGCTCGTGGTAGCAGTGTCAATATTTTGACATCGCTGGGAGAGAAACCCGAAGAGGCTTGCAAGCCGCTGTTCACAGAGCCCTGTTTTTTTGGTTGTTTTTCAAGGCCGCCATAGGGTCTCAAACTTGCCATTCCTGTTTGGCGAGAAGCAGGTTCAAGACCCAGCTTGTATCAGAGGGGAGCCGGAGGGTGAATGGAAAAGGACTCTGCAGGTATCCAGTACCCACTTTGTTAATGACAATGCAGTAAGAACAGGTTGACTCACTTGTAGCATTGGAGCTGGGAAGAGTGCCGAAACCTGTCCAACCTCATCTGCTTTAGGAAGCTAAGCAGAGCCAGGCATAGTTGATACTTAAATGGGCTCCGCTCTCAAGGGAACACCAGGAAACTCCAGGGAGGGCTAGGAATCAGCTGGGAACACTGGGAGAAATTGATAATAGTGGGTGGCATGGACCGAGTATTGAGAGAGTCAATATAGCATGGTGGACGAACCATTGGACCGGGTCTCAGGATCCATGAGTTTGAATCCCCTTCAGGTTACTAACAGATGGCAGTGGTAAACTTATATATGAATCTCAACCTGCTTGTATGCTGTAAGTCAAACGGGATCTGACGGTATGTAACAGCAATGTAACTACAGAGGGATCAAAGGACTTTCTGTGAGCCAGCTTCCTACATTTGTATATCACGCTTGACTTCGAACAACTGCGTTGCCAGTAAGGGGAGGGGAAATCATAACCCAGTAGTAGTAATGCCTCAGAGACACAGATCTCTTAACTATCAGTGCTGCTCTTGAAGTAAGCAGAAAGACAAGTCACCCGACCATTAAGCAAAGCAGCATGACCTGTCTTAGGCAGGAGATTTGGGGAGTCCTACGAGAAAAGCCAATTGCTTGTTAACTGGATTTTCGCCAGCAAGGATGGGAAAACGTGTTCATGGGAGTTTCTAACCTATATACCCACCAGCATAGTGGTGAATCTGAAAGTTCAGGTTTTCAACAGGAAAGTTCTCATAGTCAACTCTCTCCCTAATGAGAAACCAAAAACGCAGACAGTTGGATTGGCCTTATGAACATAGGAAGAATCAGGGGCTCATAATTACTCATTCGAAGACAAAAATATTTTGCATCTTAACTGCCATGGCTTGTGCCAATATACTCTTTATGCAAAAATCCATTCCCTCCCCATAGTCGTTCTGAAGATAGTCGCTAAACTCAGAGGAAACAGAGAAGTCTCCAGGGGAATAATCATGTTCTAGCCCCACTCATCAGAAAGTTTCATGGCTTTTTGTGACCCTCTGCTTCCACTACACACACTGTACACCTCAAAACAATTTGACTACCTATGCACATTAGGTAGTGGCATTTGCTATTCTGGTTCAAGTGTCTCGGGCCAGCCCTTAAAGGAGGGAAAGAGAGACACAAAAGGATTCTTGGTGTATTTTTGAGCCTAGGCAATCATGTGACATTCAGAGGAGAGTGAAATGTGAGCAACCACTTCATTTTGATCTACACACTCGCCTAAAAGCGGAAGATAAACCCAGTTACTATCAAGATCAGATCCCATTCTTTTCCAGATGCAACTGTAGAAAAAGAGGAAAAAGCTTACTGCGATTCACTGTCTGTAAACTGCAGGTCCAACTTGAGCTGGAAATCGGCTTCACTTAATGCCTCTTCCACCTGGAAAGGTTGGGAAAAGAAAGTGGCCATTACAGTCCAGCTGCCAAAACAGGGAGGGTAGAGAGGAAGGGAAGGGAAGGGTGGCAGGAGGGAAGGAAAGGAGAGGGCTGAGAACAGTGTGATGAAACACAAACTGAAGCGTGTGAAAGCTCTCTCCCTGGGCACAGATAAATCACCACCTATTTGCCACAGACGGATGAGATTCTCTTCCACCGTCAGCTTGTATCCATCAATGTTTAAGCTAAAGTGGCACTAAGGAAATGTAACTACCAGGGATCTCACTGACTGACAACTTGAAAGATGGTGCACCCAGAGAGAGAGAGGCAGAACAAAATTGTCCTGCGAATGAGAGGCTGTGCAGACTGCAAAGGAATAAGGCTAAGAAGGTCCACGGAAGAAGAACAGAAACTGTGGGAAGGGGGTATCTTCATGCCACTGGACCAAACGCCATATGCAGAATCTGACAGGCCAAATACGTCTGGTTGTGACGCTCATGATCCTCTCTCTGGAGGCTCCTGGAAATGGTAAGTCAAGTTCAGGAGGAGAGAAAAAAGACACCACAGTATCAGGATGTTGGCTCATGTTTCCCTCTCCTATGGTTTTCCTGTAATTGAGTTGGTATTAATTAACGAATTTGCCTTTATGCTTCTATTTCACATTGCCTCCAGCCAGCTCAAGGTTTCATACAGTACATGGCTCAAGCCTGCGAGGAAAGAGAGACGGGAGATTTGATTGATTCCCAATGACCCAACGTCAATGGGAGTTTCATGCCCAGTAGCTGATTTTAGATTCTCTACAATATAAATTGAGTGGGGGTGGGGGACCACCTTAGCTGCTTCACTTGACTCAGCAAGACATCTCAGACTGCCCTTGGCTACCCATCCTTCCTGTTCTTAGTACGGCATGGCCTGCTGCACTTCCTCATTTTAATGAACGGAAGTTATGACCATTACACTGCAATCTGAGACTTGTGTCATCCTGCAGATGCAGGGGACAGAAAGGATCATAGAACTGCAGAGCTGAAAAAGACCCTAAGGGACCGTGAGTCTAAATACCTGAAAAAGCAGAAAATTGCCAGCTAAAGCATCCCTGACAGGTAGCTGCCCAATTATATTCTAAAACCTCCAAAGAGGAAGAGTATACCACATTCTGATGTACTTCATTCCATTATCCAACTCATTTAATGATGGGAAGTTCTTCCTATGGCTTGACTCAAATCTCCATTTCTTTGGGTCCTATCATCCACAGCAGCAGAAAACAAGCTTCCTCAATCATCCATGTGATAGGCCTTCATATATTTAACAATGATTATCATATCAATGTATTCGCGAAGGCTTTCACGGCCTGGATGGAATGGTTGTTGTGGGTTTTTCAGGCTCTTTGGCTGTGTTTTGAAGGTTGTTCTTCCTAACATTTCGCCAGTCTCTGTGGCCAGCATCTTCAGAGGACAGACGTAGCACTCTGTGCTCTGGTGCAGTTTGTTTGGGAGTTGAGTATTTATGGCTGTTGGATCAGCTTTTGTCCTTTTCAGGAGATGGGTGATTATGGTGATCAGTTTGTTTTTGTTGTAGGTGTAAAACACACTGATCTAGCAAAACGTTAGGAAGAACAACCTTCAGAACATGGCCAAAGAGCCCCAAACACCCACAACAACCAATATCATATCACCTCTCTATTTTATAATCTAAACACAGCCATTTCTTTCAACTGTTCTTCATAGGACTTGGATGTCTAAACTTTTCACCGTGTTGGTCTCCCTCCTCTGAATATGTCCCAGCTTGTTGATGTCCTTCTTGAACTGTGGTGGCCAGAAGTGGACATAGTATTCAAGGCGAGGTTTCATCAAAGCAGAACAGAGTGGTACAGTTATTTCTCTTGATCTAACACTACTATGGATGTTGGCTGCTGAGAAAAGAACCACTCACCCTTTCACCATCCAGAAGGAGGTGGACCCTGAAGTTCATAGACTCATTCATGAGAATCTCTTCATTCCTGTACAAGATCTGAAACACTCTGCTGTAGACGCTGTTCTCATGGACAGAGGCTGAGCAAAGGACTGAATCACCTACAAAACAAAATTAAATACCATATAACTGTCAGTCATTGACATCCTGGGCGTTAGTGTACTAAAATGGACAGGAATGGGCGAATTCAATTCAGATGATTATCAGATCTACTATTGTGGACAAGAATCCCGTAGAAGAAATGGAGTAGCCCTCATAGTCAACAAAAGAGTGGGAAAAGCTGTACTGGGATACAATATTAAAAATGATAGAATGATTTCAATACGAATCCAAGGCAGACCTTTCAACATCACAGTAATCAAAGATTATGCACCAACCACCAATGCTGAGGAGACAGAAACTGACCAATTTTATGAAGACTTACAACACCTTCTAGAACTGACACCAAAGGAAGATGTTTTTCTCATTATAGGGGACTGGAATGCTGAAGTAGGGAGTCAAGAGATAAAAGGAACAACAGGGAAGTTCAGCCTTGGAGTTCAAAACGAAGCAGGGCAAAGGCTAGTAGAGTTTTGTCAAGAGAACAAGTTGGTAATCACAAACACTCTATTCTAACAACACAAGAGGTGACTCTACACATAGACATCACCAGATGGGCAGTACCGAAATTAGATTGATTATGTTTTCTGCAGCCAATGATGGAGAAACTCGATACAGTCAGCAAAAAACAAGACCTGGAGCCGATTGTGGCTCCGATCATCAGCTTCTCATAGCAAAATTCAAGCTTCAACTGAAGAGAGTAGGAAAAACCACTGGGCTAGTCAGGTATAATCTAAACCAAATCCCTTATGAATACACAGTGGAAGTGAAGAACAGATTTAAGGAGCTCAATTTGGTGGACAGAGTCCCTGAAGAACTTTGGATAGAGGCTCTTAACACTGTACAGGAGACAGCAAGAAAAAACATCCCAAAGAAAAGGAAATGCAAGAAAGCAAAGTGGCTGTCCAACAAGGCATGGCAGAAAGTAGGGAAGGAAGAGCTTTCAGGCATATTAAAAAGAAGGTATTTGGGGTTTGCCACTCACCTTCAATACATTTTCACCCTAAAATACCCTTGCTCTTAATTAATGTAAGTGCCTTAGACCTGAGATGGCTAGGTAGAAGGACTTTTGTTGTATGAGATGCTTTCTCTTACAGGCTAGCTCAACTGAAATTTCCAAAAAGAAATCATCTGCGAGATCAAAGTGATGCTTGTTTCAAGCTAATTAATTGCTGAATTAATTCATCGGTCTGCATGTCGACAGAATTCAGAAATCTAATGTTTTGGAGAGATATTGCAAGACACTAGCTTCTGGCAGGGGATGTTAATTGCCATGCATATTTTAGGGCCGCCATATTTAAATGATTAATCGGATTAATTAATTAAAGTCCTTTGGATTGATCAAAAGTGTGCCTTTAATCTGGACAGCAGCATTTCCTACCTTCATTTAAAAAAAAAAACCAGACCAGATGATTCATACATCAAATTAAACAGACAGCAGGTGTTCCCAATGAGGGACTTTCCCCCTATACAGAATAGATTGGTTTTGACATGGAAGACCAGTATAGTGTGTAGTATTTGTATTTTTCTTTTTCAAATATATATCAAATATATCAATAGTCATAGAAAAAGTCAATTATGGTTAGGGTTTATTCAAACTCATACCCAAGATGGCGCCGGTAGCGGGCGGCTAGCGTTCTCCTCCGCCGCGCCGGCTTGCCTCTTGCGATTTTTATCACCTTTTTTCCCCCCTCTTTCTTCGTTTTCACATCTTTTTTTTTTCCTTTCCCTCCCCTCCCCTCCCCCCGACTTGCTGGGCCCTCTCCTCACTTTTTGCGAGCGCTCGCTGCCGGACTGAAAGCGAGACCGCGGGCTGGAGCTGGAGCATACCGCGGAGCCGTGGCTGAGTCCCGATTTGGGCTTCCCGGCTTCAGCGGAGCTCGGACGCTCGGGTGCCTTGCGGCCCGAAGAAGGTGGCCATTGCTGTTTGTGGTGCTTGGCGTTTGAGGCGCTCCTGAATCACTCTGGGATCGTTTTGGGATCGCCTGGGGGTCGCCTGCCAGAGAGCGGATTGCCGGCCAGGCTTGCGACGGGAGCCTTCCTGAGGTTTGAAAAGCGATCGCTGGTGGCTGGTGGCTGAACGCTTACCCCCCCCCGAACTCTCTCGAGATCGGAGTCTGGAGCCTGGAACCTTGATTGGAGATCTTCAGGGGTGAGCGGTGGGGGCTCGCGTTGTTTTGAGATCTGGGGTCCCTGCTGCTGGAGCAAGAAGGCGAGGTTCCTGGGGCAGGGCGGTGGAAGGAGGACCCTCACCGACTGATCCCAGCTTGCTGGACGGCCGCCATGTCGGGCTCCCTGTGGGCAGCTCCTGCTTCGCTTCTAACCCCAGACTGCTTTCCCTGCCTTCCCTGGACTACCTGCAGAAACATCTTGCTATTCTCTCAAGGAAGGGAAAAGGGGAAAACAGTGACTATTCATCATTGCATTTGGCTTTTGCTGATCCTGATGCTGCCTGTTGCTCTAAAACTGAACAACTCAGTGAGTAACATCTTCACTTCGGCACTTTCTCTGGACTTAACATTACCCCAAACAGCCTTGGAAAAATCTACTACCATCAACACCATCAACAACATCATTAAGATCAGTAAAGCTCAAAGGGTAAGGCTGCGAGCCAGTAAAGGATGGACTAGACCCAGTTGGGGGGTGGGGGGTAACACCTTTTTTATTTTATTATGTTTATACACCGTTATTTATATTTAATTTAAATTAATTTACTTTGTATTTGTTTATAAATCTGTATTAGAACGTTTGTGTTATTAGCTAGTGATTTTTTTTCTCCCTCTCCTTTTTTTTTTCTTTTTTTTTCTTTTTTCTTTTTTTACTCTGTCTGGTATGGAGTGGGAGGCTTGCCTGACCAGCGAGGGGCCTCTCAACATTCCAGTGGTTATGGGTAGAGGGCGATATGGTGTTGGCGCAGCCCCCACTCGTGTTAGTAGAACGCGGAACAGATGTCTGAAGGCTGTTCACTGTTCTGAGGCTGTGACCAACCCCCAGAATCGAGGTAACCAGTTCAGCCAGCCTTCCACTCTAACCCTGCTGCTGTTGAATGCCAGGTCTGTATCCAACAAGCCCCAGCTAATTCAAGATCTTATTCTGGAGGAGGATGCAGACCTGGCATGCATAACCGAGACGTGGCTTAATGGGGAGGGTGGACCTCCTCTGGCTCTCATCTGCCCGCCCGGTTATGATGTCCAGCACCAGGGTAGACTGGAAGGGTGGGGGGGGAGTAGCCATTGTATATAAATCCACCTTGGAGGTTACCAGGCGCTCCTCGGCGGTAAGGCCGGGTCTAGAGGCCCTTCACGTGTTGATTGGGGCCAGGGATGGAATTGGGATTTTGCTGGGCTACCGGGCTCCCTGCGGCCCAGCCACTTCCCTTCCGGAGCTGGCTGACTTTGTCTCCGCGGCATTGTTGGGATCCCCGAGGCTTTTGGTCTTGGGTGATTTCAACGTGCATGCGGAGGCAGAGGTTACTGGGCCAGCTTCTGAGTTCTTGGAAACCATGGCTTCCTTGAACATGTCCCAACATGTCAACGGCCCCACCCACGTGGGTGGTCACACACTGGACCTGGTCTTTTCCTCCAATTGGGGTGAGAGTGGTCTGATGGTGGCGGACCTGGTGTCAGTCCCCTTGTCATGGTCAGATCACCACCTGATTAAATGTAACCTCACAGTGGCTCTCCCCCCACGCAGGGAGCAGGGGCCTATTGTTATGGCCCGCCCTCGAAGACTACTGGATCCGATTGGTTTCCAAGATGCCATGAGAGGGATTACCGCTGACCTGGCTAGCGCTCCTGTCGACGTCCTGGTGGATAGCTGGTCTACCGCTGCCACCCGGGCAGTGGACACGATCGCGCCCAAACGCCCTCTCCGACGCAGAACTCGTCCGGCGCCCTGGTTTTCCCAGGAGCTCCGGGTGATGAAGCGAATAAGGAGAAGGCTAGAGCGTAGATGGAGGAAGAATCCGACGGACAATAACTGGATAGCCGTTAAGGTCGCAACTAACCTTTACCTGAATAAGGTGAAGGCTGCCAGTAGATCATTCTTCGCTAACCGGATAAGCGAAGCATCCAACCAGCAGGCGGAACTTTTCCGTATAGTGCGCGACCTATCCGGAGTTGGCCCGGGAGATCGGCCTCCCCCTAGTTTTTCACCGGACCAATTTGCGGCATTTTTTAAATCTAAAGTGGAGGCCATCCGCCGGGAGCTCTCTCCTTTTTTGAATACAGTGAATCGAGCTGAGATGTCCAGCGCTCTGTCTTGCCCGGTTATTTTTGATTCTTTTCAGCCAGTTACGCCTGATTCTGTGACCAGAGTGCTTGACCGCTGTCGGGCCACCACCTCCTCCTTGGACCCTTGCCCGGCCTGGCTAATCAAAGCAGCCAGGCCGAAAACAACTGAATGGGCCACAGCTATAATAAATGGGTCTTTCCTTGAGGGCAGATTCCCATCTGCCCTCAAGGAGACACTCATTAGGCCCATACGAAAGAAACCTAGTTTGGCGGCGGACGAAATTGGCAATTACAGGCCCGTCGCCAATATTTCTTTCATGAGCAAAGTGGTGGAGAGGGTGGTGGCAGACCAGCTTCAGGCACTCTTGGATGAAACAGATGCACTGGATCCATTCCAGTCGGGCTTCAGGCCGCGCCACGGGACAGAGACGGCATTGGTCGCCCTGTATGATGACCTGCTGAGGGAGGCCGACAGGGGCAAAATGTCTCTGTTGGTCCTCCTCGATATTTCGGCGGCCTTTGATACCGTCGACCACGGTATCCTCCTGGGGAGGCTCTCCGAGTTGGGAATCAGTGGCCTGGCGTTAGCCTGGCTCCGCTCCTTCTTGGAGGACCGCCCCCAGAGAGTTCAGCTTGGGGAGAATGTCTCGGCCCCGTGGAGCTCCAATTGTGGGGTTCCACAGGGGTCGATTATCTCCCCAATGCTATTTAATATCTATATGAGGCCGCTAGCGGGCGTCATCAGGAGGTGTGGAGCGATGTGTCACCAGTACGCTGACGACACTCAGCTCTACATCTCCTTCTTGCCAACTGCAGGTGATGCCGTCCTGACCCTCCAGCGCTGCCTGGAGACCATACTGGAATGGATGCAGGAAAATGGCCTCCGGCTGAACCCGGACAAGACGGAAGTCCTGAGGGTGGGGCCCCCCGTAGTTGGTGGCCTGGTTGGCCCTCTCTCTTTTGGGGGGGCGACCTTGGCCCCAGTGAGCGGGGTCCGCAGCTTGGGCATACACTTGGACCCGACGCTCACCATGGAAACACAGGTGACGTCGGTCGTCCGCTCCGCCTATTTCCATCTCTGGCGGATTGCCCGGCTGCGGCCCTATCTCGACACGGGGGCCCTCACTACCTTAGTACATGCGCTCGTAATCTCAAGATTAGATCACTGCAACGCGCTCTACGTGGGGCTACCTTTGAGGCTGATACGGAAACTTCAGATGGTGCAGAATGCAGCAGCCAGACTCCTCACCGGAGGGAGGAAATATCATCACATCTCCCCCACCCTGGCTAGACTGCACTGGCTGCCCATTTGTTTCCGTATCGACTTCAAAGTCTTAATGCTTACTTATAAGGCCCTAAACGGTTTGGGACCTCGATACTTGGCGGAACGCCTTCACCCACCAAGTTCTACCCGAACCACCCGCGCGAGCCAGGAGGTGAGACTGAGGGGCCTGACGCCGAGGGAGGCCCGGAGAGAGAGGACAAGAAACCGGGCCTTCTCGGCGGTGGCCCCTCGCCTTTGGAACAATCTCCCTCCTGAGATTCGCGCGGCCCCTTCGCTGGGTACATTCAAAACTCAATTAAAAACATGGCTTTATGTCAAGGCCTTCCCTCCTGCCAGCACCTAATTTAATTTACATTACTTTTTCTTCTTTCTCTATTTATTATTTATGACTTATTATGTTTTGTTAATTGATATTTTGATATTTTGGATTTATGTTATTATAACTGTATATTTTTATGTTAGCCGCTCAGAGTGGTACCGAGTTACCAGATGAGCGGGATACAAATCAAATAAATAAATAAAAATAAATAAATAAATAAATAAATTATGTTTTGACAGACCACTAAAAGATCCCAAATGTAAACTAGTTTTTGACCTTCTACCAGTCTTCAGCAGGCTGGACACTATAGCGTTGTAGGTGGACGGTGCAGAAAAAAAAGATAAACACTCAAAAATATCACAGCTATATGTGTGCGCGTGCCAGGCTCCTTTGTTAAAAATGAGCTTCAAAATGTGAGTTGCGGGCGCAAGTCACAAGGTGGTGTGGATCAGAATGTCGCTTCCAATTTTGTTAGACACAGAAGTTTGCTAGCCGTTCGTCTAAAATGGAATGGAAATTAAATGAGAGCGTATTTCACTGACGGTGAGATTTAGAAAACTGCTGAGAAAAGTACTTATCCTATCTCTAGGTAAAACATCTTGGAAGCAAACATTTTCAGGGCCAGGCTGATTTTCATGCCAGCTTTAGCAAGATATGGGATAAAAAGAGCAGCAAAAAGTAATAATTTAAAAAAAAATGATCTTTGCTAGTCTCTCCTGTATCTTTCTGTTCTTCCTTTAAATGCGGCTCAAGCAGATCATCCTCCTTGAGACATTTTAAGGAACTATATGAGAATTTAGGAACTTTTTATGGGATTTTCACCAACTGCAGGTGATGCCGTTCTGTTCCTTCAGCGCTGCCTGGGGGCCATACTGCAGTGGATGCAGGAAAATGGGCTGAGGCTGAACCCGGACAAGATGGACGTCCTGAGGGTGGGAGGCCCCGTGGCTGGCGGCTTGGGTGACTCTCTCACGTTTGGGGGGGGTGACCCTGGCCACGAAGAGTGGGGTCCGCAGCTTGGGCACATATTTGGACCCGACGCTCACCATGGAAACGCAGGTGGCGTCGATTGTCCGCACCGCCTTTTTCCACCTATGGCGGATTGCCCGGCTGCGGCCCTATCTAGACACGGGGGTGCTCACTACCTTGGTGCATGTGCTCGTAATCTCAAGATTAGACCACTGTAACGCGCTCTACGTGGGGTTGCCTTTGAGGCTGATGTGGAAACTTCAGGTGGTGCAGAATGCGGTGGCCAGACTCCTTACTGGAGTGAAAAAATACCAACACATTTGTCCAACTCTGGCCGCACTGCATTGGCTGCCCATTCGTTTCCATGTCGACTTCAAAGTCTTAATGCTTACTTATAAGGCCCTAAATGGTTTAGGACCTCGATATTTGGCGGAACGCCTGCTCCCACCAAGGTCTACCCGGATCACCCGTGCGAGTCAGGAGGTGAGGCTGAGGAGCCTGATGCCGAGAGAGGCCCGGAAGGAGAAGACACGAAACCGGGTCTTCTCAGCAGTGGCTCCTCGCCTATGGAACAACCTCCCTCCGGAGATTCGCATAGCACCTACGCTGGGAATCTTTAAAACCCAATTAAAAACATGATTATACATCCAGGCCTTCCCTCCAGTCAATACCTGATTTCTTTCTATTTTCCTTTATTTTTTTCTTCTACTTTATCACAATTGTTATTGAACGCCTATGCACATTCTTGAGTTTATTGTTTTATTCTATATTGTAAGCCGCCTAGAGTGGATGAGTAGTCCAGATAGGCATGGTATAAATCAAATCAAATCAATAAATAAATAAATAAATAAATAAATAAATAAATAAATAAATAAATAAATAAATAAATAAATAAATAAATAAATAAATAAACAAAACAAACAAAACAAACAAAACAAACAAAACAAACAAAACAAAAAACAAACAAACTAATTAATTAATTAATTAATTAATTAAGGAATTAATTAAGGAATTAATTCCTTAATTAATTAAGGAATTAATTCCTTAATTAATTAAGGAATTAATTAAGGAATTAATTCCTTAATTCCTTAATTAATTAATTAATTAATTAATTAATTAAGGAATTAATTAATTAATTAAGGATATTAAGGAATTATATGGGAATTTAGGAACTGACATTTTAAGGAACTATAAATGTTAAGGACAAATACACTTTTCTGCTTGGCTTCATCTTTGGATGTGCAGAAATATAGCAGAACCCCCTATCCCTGGGATGAAAAACCACAGATTCAGTTATCCACTGTCTGAAAATATGAAATAAAAAAACCCCAGGGATACATATTTATACCTATTTAAAATGTATTTAACAGAACTGGCCACTAGAAGGAGCTAGAGACCATACTATGTATAACATTAGCTACTTCCATGGCTTTTTGGCATTCATGGGCATTGTGGGGGCGGGGTTGAAACCAATTTCCTGTGTTTACTGCGGTCCTGCTGTAGTTTCATCCCGAGCTGCCTCCTTCCCCATATTAAGTGAAAGTTGCTGAGCTCCACCTCTTGACTCTGTCATTTGATCTTCTAGCCCTTCCCCAAGCAGGGAGGAAGGATTGGAAAGTAAAAATTTAAAAAGTAATTAGTTACAATTATTAACTGAAAATAGTTACATTTGTAACTGCTAATTTCAAAACTAGCAAAACATTCCTTTTAGTTACTTTTTAAACAAATAAGAATATTTTAAGACACTGGTTTGCAATAGAAAAGACACCTTATTATCACTTCAGTGCCACCAATAGAGCATAAGGTAGCAACATAAGTCAATGCTTTCATTATGACATGCACTATCTCTACCCTTGCACAATGTCACATTCCCATAACTATAAAAGTAACTAAAGTAGTTGGAGTTATACTGTAAAAGGACTGCAGAAAAGTACAAATGTGCTGTAACGTAGTTATTCTTCAGTTCTTGCAAAAAAGGAATTAATTATAAGTAACACGTTATTTCTCACTGATTATTTGCTACCTTATGCAATAACTAATTCATGACTCATCTGCAATGACAAATAGCTTATTTGAAACTAGTTCCTCCTGAGGTTGGCAGAGGGCTGTGCTTTCCAAGGACTGTATCCCAGTCTGCTAGCAGAAAAGGTAGCACTCTCATCCATAAAACCATCACATTTAAAATATTTCATATTTCAAGAAATCAGAGCAGCGAAGAAAGGTTTTTCTGTTTACCCCGGCCTCCTTTGCAGCACCTGTTTTGAGCGGCATTAACATTGTGTTCTCTTCAAATCCTTACATGAATTGTAAATTTGAAAGGTTAACTTACATTTGGGACCTGCCGCGCCATACTTTTAAGGATGGAAAAATGCAACAAAGGAAGAAAACACCACATGTTCCCGACATTTCTGTCACTTGCTCTTTCTTTATACAGCAGAGATGATCATTCCAAAGCACGGGGGACTTCCTGAGTTTCTATTTTTCCCCCACCTCCAGTGACTAAACGCAGCATTAAGACAATGCCAATATGGGTAAGGATGAAGACAGCACAGCTTTTCCCTTAATTAAAAACCTTCTGCCTGAAACAGCAGGAATAAAATGCCACTCAAATTGACAGACAGAGCCAGCATCCTAAATAGAGTTCTGACTGCACTCTGTCCATCTGAGAGTGGTAGATTATTGATTATTATTTCTAATATGGCCTACGGAATGTCACAGAGGCTGCCATTAGGGACTTAATGCAAAAGGGCTTAGGCAGGATTGGAAATGCTGCAGTTCAATCCATATGGGGTGAATGAGCCTCCCAAAATGCCAGATGCAGGGGAGGGGTATCAGGAGACAGGTATCTAGTTGTCTCGTGTGCTCCCAGAGGCATCTGGTGGGGCCACTGTGAGATACAAGAAGCTGGACTAGATGGGCCCTTGGCCTGATCCAGCAGGGCTCTTCTTAAATTCTTAGGTTCAAAGTTTGATCCTTAATACAGATTGGTATTTGCAAACTTAACCCTTAGGAACTAATTATTTTAGTCCTATGGGTGGGGTTGCAGGACACGTCTGGTGACCAAGTCAAATTTTTTTAGGTGTTTCCAGCATGCCTCAACCATTTTAATCTTCCAGAAAATACAGGGATAAGTTCTTCATTCCTGGATATATCTAGAAGAGGTTTATGCACAGCAAGAGAAGCAAAAGTTAACAAGTGTGGAGAGAGAGATCTGAGATCGAATGTCTTCCAGAGACTATACAAGATGGTAGATCTTGAAATATTAACGGTCATGCATATGCTAGGGTGGCATGGACAGGGGAAAGCCAACTACAACAGTCCCAACAAAAATGGACCTTCAATCACCTTCTGTTTTGATTATCACAAAATCATGAAGTTGGAAGGGGTGTATAAGGCCGTTGAGTCCAATCCCATGCTCAATGCAGGAAAATATCAATGTATATCTGCCAGGTAGCTTTCTAAATTTCTCTTGAATGCCTCCAGTGTTGGAACACTCCCCACCTGTTGAGGTAATTGATTCCACTGTCGTACTGCTTTAACAGTTAGGAAGTTTTTCCTGATTCAACCAAAATCAGGTTTCCTGTAACTTGAGCCCATTGTTGCGTGTCCTGCACTCTGGGATGATCGAGAGAGGAACTGAGCGATGGTTCCCCAGGGAATAAGAACGTAAGCTCTCATCACATTGATTTAGGTAACTGCCTATCAAATTCTATTGTGCAAGAGTAGCAACTTTTTCTGGTTGCCTAAATCAGATCTTGCCAACAAAAGTCCGAATAGTCAAAGCTATGGTTTTTCCAGTAGCGATGTATGGAAGTGAGAGCTGGACCATAAAGAAAGCTGGCTGAAGAATTGATGCCTTTGAATTGTCATGTTGGAGGAGACTCTTGAGAGTCCCCTGGACTGCAAGGAGAACAAACCTATCCAAAGAAATCAACCCTGTGTGCTCACTGGAAGGACAGATCCTGAAGCTGAGGCTCCAGTCCTTTGGCCAACTCGTGAAAAGAGAAGACTCCCTGGAAAAGACCCTGATGTTGGGAAAGTGTGAAGGCAAGAGGAAAAGGGGATGACAGAGGATGAGATGGTTGGACAATGTCATCGAAGCAACCAACATGGAAGACAGGAGGGCCTGGAATGCTCTGGTCCATGGGGTGACAAAAAGTCGGGCACGACTAAACGATGAAATAAGATAAGTGAGAGATGAAGGGATCATGTCTGTCTCTAATTATGGGTTTCATCTGAAACAAACAAACAAAGTGGGTGGGCAAAATATTCTTGTCCTAAATGACAGTGGTTCACCATTTAAGAGACACATAAAACTTCTGTGAGACTGATTCAGGAAGGAATTAAAGCAAACAGTTCTTTCCTCTCAACATACAGTTTCTATGCCCCCAGGGATGGCGTTTGCTCCCGTTTAACATCTGATAGTCCCTAAAGCTGTTGTGAACACCGAGAAAGCATGGCTTCCAAATGCAACCTAGCAGAATTTAGCCCACCAGTGGTGAAGTAGTTGTGCCACCTCAGTTGAAGCGCTGGCATGTTTCCTGGGGCCAAGGCCCTCCGACGTTGCTCCCTATGGGCTACGTCAGATCACTCGCTCCATCCCCTCCTCTAAAGGAGCCATTGTTTGGTGTCTTTTCAGGATGGTCCTTCTGTCAGAGCCACCTTCCCTTTGCTTCTCAGAGGGATACATTTCCTTTGCAAGGCAAAAGGAGTCAGCTTGCCCTCTTGCATTGCCCGACTGCTTTCTCCCTTGATTTAGATGGCTTGAGTCATCTTGTGCATGTGTGTGTGTGTGTGAGAGAGAGAGAGAGAGAGTTGCAGCATCCTATTGCTGAGCCCAGAAGGAGGAGATGGAGGACAAATAGAAGTATGAGGGGCAGAGTAGGAAACCCACGGCAGTTACTGCTGTGTTTGTGTTTAGTCGTTTAGTCGTGTCCGACTCTTCGTGACCCCATGGACCAGAGCACGCCAGGCCCTCCTGTCTTCTACTGCCTCCCGGAGTTGTGTCAGGTTCATGTTGGTTGCTTCGCAGACACTGTCCAGCCATCTCATCCTCGGTCGTCCCCTTCTCCTCTTGCCATCACACCTTCCTAACATCAAGGTTTTTTCCAAGGACTCTTTTCTTCTCATGAGATGGCCAAAGTCCTGGAGCCTCAGCTTCAGGATCTGTCCTTCAAGTGAGCATTCAGGGTTGATTTCCTTTAGAACTGATAGGTTTGTTCTCCTTGCAGTCCAGGGGATTCTCAAGAGCCTCCTCCAGCACCACAATTCAAAGGCATCAATTCTTCGGCGGTCTGCTTTCTTTATGGTCCAGCTCTCACTTCCATACATCACGACAGGAAAAACCATAGCTTTGACTATTCGGACTTTTGTTGGCAAGGTGATGTCTCTGCTTTTCAAGATGCTGTCAAGATTTGTCATCGCTTTCCTCCCAAGAAGAAGGCGCCTTTTAATTTCAGGGCTGCTGTCTCCATCTGCAGTGATCATGGAGCCCAGGAAGATAAAATTTGACACTGCCTCCATATCTTCCCCTTCTATTTCCCAGGAGGTGATGGGACCAGTGGCCATGATCTTAGTTTTTTTTTGATGTTGAGTTTCAAGTTACTGCTGCCCCAGCATTTAACAATCATTCAAGAAAGACACAGGGAAGGTTGGATGGCAACTTCTCCCTTCCCTCCCCATGGACTCTCCACCACCCAGCTGCAGCTATTGAAGTATGTGAATGTGTGTGTGTGCACTTAGGAAGGAAAGTGTGTGTATGAGTGTGTGTTTTGGTCTTGTAGAGGGACCCTACTTTTCGGAATTTGTAACGACACTACTGCACAACCAGCCGCGTATAACTGGCCATGAAGTTGGCTTTTGTAATCATAATCTCCATGTGGTTCATTAATCTCTTCTTTCAGTGATTCTCAACCTTGGGTCCCAAGATGTTCTTGGACTAAAATTCCCTTCACCACTAGCTGTGCTGGCTAGGATTTCTGGGAGATGTAGCCCAAGAACATCTGGGGGGACCCAAGGTTCAGAACCACTGTCTTAGTTGACAATGGTAGCCTTCATTGATCTTGGCAAATCACATGTTCTCCCACACTGTTCTGAGCAACCGTTTTGGGGGCTGATGTGAAGAAATGTCCTGTCTCTATGATTAGAGACCGCACATTTGCATCCTTTTCTTTCCAAAGGACAACATCTGGATGAAAGTCCAACAGCTCTATTATCAGTCCTTCATCTCAACCTTGCCTTTTGATATTTCCAGTTAGCCTCTTGGAGAGAACGATATCTAACTGCTTCTGTATGCTATTCCATTAAGTGATGATGGAAAAATAAGATATACCCCCTATTAATTTCCTCATGTGAAAGTCGGTAATATAAATGTAGTCACTTATCTCTGTTATGTTTAATAAAATGAAGTACATTTTTCAAGGTTACAAAAATTGGATGTAGGCAAATGTAAGGGAGGGGAAAACCCAATCTACAGTTCGCACACCATCTTGCAAACTAGGACCAAAAACTGTTTTCTTAAAGCACCAAACAAACCAAAACTGACCAAATCTGAAAACTGGCATAAAGAGTTGCATATAATGATACTGCTCTTTACATGAAAGATTTATTTTCCTTTTCCATACCCATGTTTTCTTTTTTTAAGTGGTGTCTGTTTAAAACCGTAAGCCAGACTACTGGAACTTCCTTGTTTTTCTTGATAAATAGGTATAGTTGGGAGCCTAATGTTTTGGGCTGAAGAGAGAGGTAAACCTGAGATCTATACTACAACTCCCAGAACATCACTCCAGCAGACCTGTTGGTCAAAATCCTGTTAGTAGTTTACACCAATATAAGCACAGTGGTGCAAATCAATGAGGCGCATTGTAATTAATTCATTAAGTTGCCATTGTATTAGAGATGGGCACAAATTGGTTTGTCTCAGTCCATTCCAGTTCATCCTCTGGCTCAATCAGCAATTCACCAGGCCCAGAATGCAAGCTTCCTTCACTTCCTCAACTGATCTTCCAGTTCTGGAAAGAGCCCAGGCTTCTCTGCCCTGCCCTCTTGGCTGATCTCCGAATCAGACAAAATGGCCAGGCAGAGAAGTCTGTGCTCTTGTTTCCTGACTAGGAGATTAGCCAAGGAGGAGGAAAATGTCCAAAATCCTGTTGCGTAGCTACACTGGTCCAACTCAAAATTACAAAAGTTGCTTTGAAACTGACAATATTTCAGAAACTACATCCCACAAAAAGGTCCACAGGCATGATGTACAACCTCCAGCAGCAGTTAGATTGTGCAATCAGTTGCACAACACCATGGAATGGTGTAATTTCTCACCATAATTCCTAAGACAAGAAATCGGGCCTTCTCGGCGGTGGCTCCTCGCCTCTGGAACAACCTTCCCCCTGATATTCGCGCGGCCCCCTCGCTGGGTATTTTCAAAAAGCAATTAAAAACATTGATGTTTCGGCAGGCCTTCCCTCCTAGTTAATTCCTGATCCCCTCCTCTTTTCTTTCCTAATGTTTTAACCCAATTGTCGAAAGTTTTCTTTTATGTAATTTTGTTGTTTTTATTGTGGTATCCCTTGTTGTAAGCCGCCTAGAGTGGTCTATTGACTAGATAGGGGGGATATAAATAAAATAATAATAAATAAGGATGAGACTTCCATATTTTTAGGACATCCACTCCCATAATTAGCCTGTGACACCCCTAAGCAGACTTTTTGGGAGTGAAGGCTCCAAACACAGAAGGAGTTAGACCAGTCCATCCTAGAAGAAACCCTTAGATTTTGGGGGTTTTCATTCTTATAATTCTCTCTGGAGGGTTCATGGTGGAATAGGAGAGAAGAAGTCATATGAATATAAAACTCCCATACTTATTTCCCTGGGAACTTCCAAAGACATAAATTTGCACTACATGTGTATGGCAATAGGATTTTGGCCAATTTCAAATCATATATTTGAGATGGAAAGGACATCAAGTTGTTTTTGTTTGTTTTTTGAAAAATGAATATAGGACAAAACAAAAATGGGCAGATATTCAAACATCAGGATATGCAGCCATTCCTAGTCTGTGTGCTCCTCTTTGCTTCAGTAAGATGCACATCCAGATGTTTCCCTTGTTATTATTGTCCCAGTAGCTTTTACTGGCATCTGTACATAACCATCTGATCCCTATTCTTCTCTTGGTGGACCATAAATTGGAGTGTATGACTCAGAAAGAAAAAGGATCTTGGGAGAGTCCTCAGCATTGAAAGGACTACAGATCACTAAATAAAGCTGACCCACTTTCATGGCTTCTCTATACAGGGACGTCTGTCAGTGTTTGTAGCTATAACCTGCCATGCCCTGCAGATGATTCAGGTGAATTTATAAAACTGTCCAATAAAAATAAGATGGCACTCAAAAGAAAATGAAAATATTTCGCTTGCACTTCAAAAGGGCAGTAATTCTCTTTCACTTGATGAAGGCAGAAATTGCTTTCTCAAGTGTTATTGGAACTAATGACAGCAGTTTGATACAATTGACAGCCCAGATTCTCCATGACTTCAACGAGCTATAAGCAGCACAAACATGTTGGGGCTGCATTAACAAGCTTATTAAGCACATCCTTGGCAAAAAGAAAGAAAAATAAATGAATAAAGGAGGGAAGGAATGGAAGGGAAGGGGTTTTACCGAAT
Source organism: Pogona vitticeps (assembly GCF_051106095.1). Classification (NCBI taxonomy): domain Eukaryota; kingdom Metazoa; phylum Chordata; class Lepidosauria; order Squamata; family Agamidae; genus Pogona; species Pogona vitticeps. Next base: position 233,173,181 of record NC_135786.1, read on the forward strand.
ATTTAAAACAGGAGCTGGAAAGGGTTCATTCAGATCTAAACATCTACCGTTTTCCCCCAAAAGTAAGACAGGGTCTTATATTAATTTTTGCTCCAAAAACACAAACATTAGGACTTATTTTCAGGGGATTTTTTTTTCATATACAACAATATTGTTGTTGTTGTTGTTTAGTCATTAAGTCGTGTCCGACTCTTTGTGAACCCGTGGACCAAAGCACGCCAGGCCCTCCTGTCTTCCACTGCTTCCTGGAATTGAGTCAAATTCATGTTGGTAGCTTCGATGACACTGTCCAACCATTTTATCCTCTGTCGTCCCCTTCGCCTCTTACCCTCACACTTTCCCAACATCCGCGTCTTTTCCAGGGTGGTTTCTCTTCTCATGAGATGGCCAAAGTATTGGAGCCTCAGCTTCAGGATCTGTACTTCCAGTGAACACTCAGGGTTGATTTCCTTCAGAATGGATAGATTTGTTCTCCTTGCAGCCCAGGGGACTCTCAAGAGTCTTCTCCAGCACCACAATTCAAAAGCATAATTTCTTCAGTGGTCAGCCTTCTTTATGGTCCAGCTCTCATTTCTATACATCACTACTGGAAAAATCATAGCTTTGACTATTTGGACCTTTGTCGGCAAGGTGATGTCTCTAAGTTTTTAAGATGTTGTCTAGGTTTGTCATCGCTTTCCTCCCAAGAAGCAGGCATCTTTTAATTTTGTGGCTGCTGTCACTATCTGCAGTGATCGTGGAGCCCAAGAAAATAAAATCTGTCACCACCTCCATATCTTCCCCTTCTATTTGCCAGGAGGTGATGGGACCATTTTTTTTGGTGTTGAGCTTCAGATTATTATTTGCGCTCTCCTCTTTCACCCTCAATATGAGGTTCTTTAATTCCTCCTCACTTTCTGCCATCAGAGTACTATCATCTGCATATCTGAGGTTGTTGATATTTCTTCCAGCAGTCTTGATTCTGGGTTGGGATTTGTCCTGTCCAGCTTTTTGTATGATGTATTCTGCATATAAGTTAAATAAGCAGGGAGACAATATACAGCCTTGTCGTACTCCTTCCCCAATTTTGAACCAAACAGTTGTTCCATATCCAGTTCTTACTGTTGCTTCCTGTCCCATGTATAGATTTCTCAGGAGATAGATAAGGTGGTCAGGCACTCCCATTTCTTTAAGAACTTGCCATAATTTGCTGTGGTCCACACAGTCAAAGGCTTTTGCATAGTCAATGAAGCAGAAGTGGATATTTTTCTGGAACTCTCTGGCTTTCTCCATAATCCAGCGCATGTTAGCAATTTGGTCTCAAGTTCCTCTGCCCCTTCAAAATCCAGCTTGTCCTTCTGGGAGTTCTCGGTCCACATACTACTGAAGCCTACCTTGTAGGATTTTGAGCATAACCTTACTAGTGTGTGAAATGAGTGCAATTGTACGGTAGTTGGAGCATTCTTTGGCAGTGCCCTTCTTTGGTATTGGGATGTAGACTGATCTTTTCCAATCCTCTGGCCACTGTTGAGTTTTCCAAACTTGCTGACATATTGAATGTAGCACCTTAACAGCATCGTCTTTTAAGATTTTAAATAGTTCAACTGGAATGCCATCATCTCCATTGGCCTTGTTGTTAAACAATCAATTTATTCAAATAAAGTCATGCCAACTTCTTCCGGTTGCTGCACAATGGTGGAGGGTGGGGTTTCACTTAACTGGGGCTTATTTTCGGAGTAGGGCTTATATTGCAAGCATCCTGAAAATCATACTAGGACTGATTTTCAGGTTAGGTCTTATTTTCAGGGAAACTGGGTATTAAATGAAACTAAACAAATGCCATGGGCTTTTCTTGCTGCATTGCCAGCAGGAGAAAGGATACCAAGCTTCACCTAGCAAAGGGCAGTGTGCATGTTGACAACACCCATGGCAGCCGTCAAGATGGTCTACAGGATCCCCTCTTCTGCTCACTACCATTTACAATTGTTGAAAAAGAGTCCTGACAATTGCTTTGTATTTGGGTGAGAAATGGTTAAATAATGAAAAAAGGAGTAAATTTCTGGGATTTTCCCTTGCACGTTGTCACTTTGTGAATGGTAGGGGTGGTGGGGGACTCCTGTTCAATACCCTTGACCATTAGTCTGTGGAGTGTCTCAGGGCTTCATGATTCCCCATGCTATTTCACATATTTATAAAAAACCTGATAGAGGCTGTCCAGAATTTTGTGGTCTGGTACCACCAGTGTACTGGTGACACCCAACCCCATCTGGTTTTTAAGACTTTCCAGGTCCTCCTCTGATTCTCTCAGGTCCCAGTGTTTGGTCCGCCCAGCCCCTGTCAGTTACACCTAGAATCTACAGTACTCTCTTAGACAGATCTTCTGCTCATCTTCTGGAATCCTCTATCGTTGAGCAATTCTATATGAGGGAACTTTCTGATTGAATGGCTGAGTAGCAAATTTATATTTATATTTAAATTTGTGTTTTAAAAAAGCCATGAAATTCTCTTTGTATATATATTTGGTTTATAAATGTAGGATTTTGTGTTTCTGTATCCACAATTCAAAAAACCCAGGAAATGGTCCAATATTGCTGCACAATATCATACCCATGTTGCCAGCAGGAAAAAGGATGCCAAGCTTTACATAGCAAAGGGTAGCCTGAATGTTGACAACATCAATGGCAGCAGTCAAGATGGTCTGCAGGATACCCTCTTCTGCTTACTACCATTCACACTTGTTAAAAGAACAGCCCCGCCAATTGATTTGAGAAGTGGTTAACTAATTAAAAAAAAGGAGTCAGCTTCTGAGATATTTCCCTTTTGTGGTGTCACTTTGTGAGTGGTAGTGAGCAGAAGAGGGTATCCTGTAGACCATCTTGACTCCTGCCATTGGTTTTGTCAACATTCAGGCTGCCCTTTGGCATCCTTTTTCCTGCTGGCAATGTAAGAACAATATTGTGCACCAATGCTGGGCCATTGAATTGTAGCTACAGAAGCACAATATCCCATATTCATAAACCAGAAGGTTTTTTTAAAAGAATTGAATCATCATATCAAACCATTCTGAAGCCAATCAGAATACACTAAAAGAGAAGGGGACCTCGGCCACTAGCTGCTGCCTGGGTGTCCTGGATGTAATGCCATTCCATTGGCACATTTTGCCCAGTCCAGCTCAGAGACCCATTAAGATTTTCAGCTTTGCATCCTCAGATGGTGTGCCGAGATTTAAGAGGTTAATTTCCATTCTGCCCTCACTGCACCATAACTTGCACAGCATTCATAATGGGCATAGCTCCAAAAAAACAACCTATACAAATAAGGAATGAGCAGCAGTCTCAGATCCTGAGATCAAGGAAGCCGGCCATACCACCCCTGTGCCCGGCAGCTTTAACTTCTGCTTTATTAATCCTTGTTTTCCCTCCAGCTTCCGAAGTCAATTATGGCACACTTTCAAAAGGATCCCCATAAAGCTTTAATGGCTTTAACCGTCTCTGCTTTGATGTCAGCCTTGTAAAGCAATTAAGAGTCTTCATTAGATTCCATTAGGCCCATGCAAATCAGCCGCTCATCCCATAAATGGCACCCCATGCTACACATTCTTCGTGGGGTTTTACTGCCTTTTTGCATGGCTGAACGAACACTCCACTGTGCTGCTCTACTCCAGGGCAGCCAAGAAAGAACATATGCCAATGATGTTCAATTCTTGCTCAAGAAAAGTTCTGAAGCTCCTTTCTTTTTTCGTCCTTTGGAAATGGCATGGAAAGCTGATGATGTTGTGATTCTTTTTGAAACCAGCAAACAACAATAACAAATCTAAGAAAGAACACATGTAGCAGTTCCAAAGTGAGTCACTAAGAATTAAGATGCTGCTTAATATTGAGTCAGACCACTGGTCTACCTAGGGTTCTACTGTCCACTCCAATTGGCCACAGCTATCTTGGGTTTGAGGCCACATCCTTTCTTAGCTCAACCCAGTAACCACTGGTCTTTCACTGATGCTCTCAGTTAAGCAGGCCTGATCCTACCAATCTCTTGAAATCAAACAAGATCAGGTACTTTGAAGGTGCTAGAATGATGGCGGAATTGCAACCAATCTGCGCGATCTACCAGATTAGCAGAGGAAACGACTGATTCTTGTGATTTGCTGTTTGTATCTGCAAGTAAGACACAATCTAGAGGTACTTACATGAATGTTATATTCCTGTGGCCTAGAGGAAAGCTCTGTGTATGTAGAAACTAAGGGTATGAGAAAGCTAATCTTCCTTCTTCCCTACTATGCCAGTTTTGAATAACCTGTCTCGTTCTCCTATAGAAGAATGAGAAACTGCACCCCTTAACTTCCTCTCCTTTTGTCTCCTATGCCCTACACCGGCTTTTGGATTGGCAAGCCTTCTTTTGTGCAGATTGCGTAAACCGTGTCAATTGTGCTAATTGCACAAAACTACAAGAGAGGAGGCCTTTTAAAAAAGAAGCAAAAGATCTGTGTGTGCATGTGTGTGCACGTGTGTACTTTACTTCATAAACAAGAAAAACAGTAATTTTGCACACATATATTTTGCATACATCATGGACACGCTGACAAGGGGGTGGGGGAAGAGGGGGGGGGGAAAGCAGACCGTTCCTTATCTCATTCTCAGGCTGGAAGCAAGAATGCCTAAAGAGCACAAGTAAGTCCTGAACAATTGACACCAATGTTTTGACAAGGTGTCTTGGTTCTACCGGTTTCTCAACAGACCGCCTTCATGCCCCAAGACAGCCTGTCTCACAGACAATGAGAATTTTCCTGTGTGTGCTTTGCTTTATCAGGAGGAACTTTCAATCTGTCAGACAGACATGTGTCAGATCTACTTTGACTGGGATTCCTGCAGGGATTGGACTTGATGGCCTTGTGGACCCCTTCCATGATTCTACTATTCGGTAATTTAGCCTCTGCCAGCACCCACTGAAATTAATGTTAACACGGGGTGCTTCCAATTAGATGCTCAATCACTTAGTTTGAATGAGAGTCTGGACCTGGGAAACTGTGTTGGTGTGATCAGAGGCAACATCAAGCAATTCCTGTCCATACTAGCTACAGAAAGATGGAGAATGGGGATCCTGAAAAGCATTGATTGGAAGCAGTCATTGGGACTAGAGATGGGCACGAAGCATCTGTCTGGTAGTTTGTGTTGGTTTGTTTATCAGCTTAACATTTGTTCAGCGCATCCCAGCCTCGTCTCCTCAAGTGGAGACCCATTCAGAGGAAGCACCAAGAAGAGTCAGGGCAGGGAAGCTGGGCCTCTGAGTGGGCACTGGGAAGTACTGAATGCCCATTTAGCTGATAAACATAGCATCATGAACTGCCAAATTGGTGGGTTTGTGCCCATCTCTAATTGGGACATTTTGGCAATGTAGGCTGTTGGCACATTCTTGTGCTAATATAGGAAAATTTAAAAAAACAAAAGAAATGAGAAGAGAAGAGAGAAGAGAAGAGAGAAGAAAATAAATAAGCATGTCTTACAAATGTAGCTTAGCTTTTTTTGGCTATCCCTACTGACATCTGGCTGATCCACTTCACTAAGGGGAAATGTAACCATGGCTAAGGAAAGAGAGAAATCTAAAGTAGGCACATGAAGAGTATTGATTAAAAAGTAGAAAAGGGAACTCAGAAGAATAACAAGGCATCAAAAAGGGACGAGAGGCTCTCTGAAACAACTGGAAAGCAAAGATAAGGCAGGCAATGAGAGGAGATGAAAAGAGCAGACCAACATTTAGGAGAATGCCAGTTGCAGACGATTCTTGGGAATTCTCCTAAAAGGCCTCATCAAAGCTTAAAGTAGATGTCCTGCTGCAGATCCAGAACTGGATCTCCCAATATGTTTATCTATCTTAAAAATACCTGTTGGGATGGGGATGGTTTCCAGTTGTGTTCAAAGTAATGGCACAGGAGCGTAGAAAGTTCTTCTCCCCTCTGCCATTTACTCCAATCTAAGCCTAAAGTTTTGAGATACGGGTAGTTCTGCTGGTAGCTCCAATGCAGATGCAGGTATCAGTCACAGATCTCATGTGACATACCTGTTGCAGTTCTTTATTTGCAAATATGCAAACCAGCTCAATTCAATAGGTATGGCTATGCCACACATTGAGGTGGCTATGCTGGACCTGTCTGTCCCATATCTCTTCAAGATAAAGAGGTTTACAGGTGGGGGAAAGTTGGCAAGTTTACTTTGTTGCTGAAATGGTTACATTATGGATCAATGGAACCTATATAATTGTTGACTTAAGAAGTCCCATGTGTCCAGTGGGTCTGCTCTAGTTGGAAATGCAATGGATATACCCACCCCAAAGGGGCTCAACCCTCTCCTGAAGAATTCTAAGAGTTAAATATGCAAATGTCTGATCATCAATGGATACATTTATCACTTTTAATATCGCCCATAATCATGTTTCAAATGAAATAGGAAGAAATGTTCAAAGTTTGGCCAGTTCTTTTGAAATATAAACTGAGATGAAATTTTTGCACATTGCCAGTGGCTGGAAGTATTACACTTCTGGACTACAGTTCCAAGAATACCCCAGTCCACATCGCCACCAGTCATGCTGGTGGGAAACTCTGACATCTGTAGTAAAGATAGGCGCAAACTGGAAAAAGCGGTGGTATGTAATGGTTTGTGGTTCATGGCTAACCATAAACCACAAATCAGCACTATCTCCCAGAAATATGAACTGGTTTGCAGATAGAAGTACCATATTTTCCATGTATAAGACACCGCCATGTATAAGACGCCCCCACTTTTCTAATCCAATTAAGAAATCTAAGTGGAGCTTAGCAAGTGTAGGGGGAAGGGATCAAAGCGCTGCAGGGATCACTTTGATCCCTGCTTTCCCCTCCACTAGCTTTTGTTCTCTCCTCAGCTTACTTCCGTGTATAAGATGACTGTCAATTTTTAATTTAAAGATTTTAGACAAAAGTATAGTCTTATACACGGAAAAATACGGTAATTTTTCCAAGATCAGATTTTTTGAAAGATCTATTCATTAGGTCTCTTAATCTGGCAGATGCAGTGAATGCTTGTACAGTACAAAATTTGTACAGGTGAATTAGGGTTCTGCCAAATAACTTGAATTTCCCAGCCCCTAGAATTGGGGTTGGAATGCACATCAAGTTGTATCAGCAGAAAATCAGCTCTTGAAAACAGAAGAAGCACCAGAATAATTGCTGTAAGGCAGTGGTTCTTAACGTGGGCAATAATGCCCCCCAGGGGGCGATTTCATTTTTCAGGGGGGTGGTAGAACAAAAAGGGGCGGTGTGGGGGCAAAAGAACAGAAGGGGGACGGTAGGGGGCGCTGGAGTGAGCCAAACCTGTGAAGGCGACTGCAGCCGCAGTGCTGGCAGTAGATCCGGTGCTGCTGCTGCCGCCAGATGATCCAGCTCTTTCTACCTGCCACGTCTCGCCTTTCTCCTTTAGGGGAGCACTGAGTGTGGATCAGGTGGAAGGAAAGGGTCTCTTGGGTCCTCATCCTCGCCCCGTGAAGCGCTGCCTCGCACCCGGGTGGGGAGGGAGGGTGGGTAGGTAGGTAGGTAGGTAAGATATTATCACCTTAGGGAGGGGGGCGATGATAACTTCCTCAATGGCTCAAGGGGGCGTTTCTTTCAAAAAGGTTAAGAACCACTGCTGTAAGGGATGATTCTGTTTTAACACTGCTGTCACTTAACACAAATTCAGGGAAGAATGCTGCAGCAAAAATTGCAGCTTTGACTTTAATTTACTCTTCATGATCCATGTGAATGAACACCATTTTTAAAAGAGCTGCATTAAAAGTGACGTTCATTATAAAAAACAAAACATTGGCATATAACACTGCAAAATAACTGAACGATAAAGCTTGCGGCATCTCATCATAATCAACCACCCAACCAGAGGATATTAAATAATGCTATGGTTTGTGACTGCACAATAAACTTGCTTTCCTTTAGTTTGGGGACACATAAAAAGAGCCATCTCTTCATGACTGTAAAAGTAGCAAACAGAGTTTATAAACATATGAGGTCAAGATAACTGCTACTTCTGGGAGGCTTTCAAGAAGACTGAAACAATCCTCGGGAAACATGAGTGGGTGTTAGCCATGTGAATCTCAAATGAGGGAGGTGTGAATAAGCATCAAGTCAGCTCATCGGGGTTCACTGACCTCCTCTCCTCTCTTCTGACCTTACCACATTGATTGCAATTTTGTTTGGTTGCATAGAAAATAGAACTTCCATGTTTCTTTTCGTAAATCTAGAGAGGGGTTTTTTTTTTGGTGTGCTGTTTTGTTTTGAAAGGTACATATTACCATATTTCCTAAACAACACTTCTGTGCTTGTTAAAAGCTACATTTTTCACAAACTTTTTTCAGACAGATGCATGTCATGAATGCATATTTTTGGTGAATTGTACCATGCGCTCCTACACGGTTGTCTTTCTGAGCTCAGATATGCATTCAGGAGGTGTCAATGGGACAAACTCTGGTCAAATAGGAACCGAAATGATTTTCTCCTCCATCTTTACTTGAAATTGAACTGTAGAGATGGACATGAACCAGAAAACTGGTGGTTTGTGGCTAACCAGGAACCACCACAAACCCCACAAAAATGGACCGATGAATGGATTGGTTTTCTGGCTGATGCTGAGTGGGGTACCTGCTCCTGCTGCTCAATGCTCAGAGGCAGGAATGCTGGGCCTGCTGTCTCTGAGGATGACACCCATGGCAACAGAAGGAGCTGGTAAAAAGATATGACAGGGACAATAGGAAAGGGCCAGGCAGGTGTCCCCTTTTGCCAAACCAAACAAAATACTGAAGGGGAAACAAAAAAGTTTGGTGTTCCATTTTGGTTTGCCAAAACAGGATCCCCCCAAACTGGGTCATGAAAGGAACCACAAATCAGCTCAGTTTGTTGAGTTGTTGTTTTCTTGTTTGTTTGGTTTGTGGTTCATTTTGTACTCATCTCTATTGAACTGTCCTGTTCAAAGGGAATTTTGCTTTGTGGATCAAGTACCGGGGCTAATAAGGAAGGAAGATTGCTTTCATGTTCTCCTTGGAAGACTCCAAATGCATTTGGCTCTCTGCCTTTGATTGTACATGAATGGTGGAGGAGAGGGACATTCTAGATCAGTGGTCCCCAGATGTTCTTGGACTTCAACTCCCAGAAATCCTGGCCAGCATAATTGGTGGTGAAGGCTTCCGGGAGTTGTAGTCCAAGAATATGTGGAGGCCCGAGGTTGGGGACCACTGTTCTAGACATCTCAAAATCTATGGAATTCAACTCATTAGAGAGTTGCTTCCACTACCTCTTGCACAACTATTTGCATACTGTAGTGATCTAGTGCAGGTGTCCTTGTGGGGAGTTTCACTCTGTGAGTCTTATATTAGATTTAGACCATAATCTTCATGGCCATTTAGGTGGTTTTATCATTTCATAGGACCGGAACAGTAGATTCACTCTGTAAAGAAATTTGGGGGAGAGACTTAAAGAAGAATATACGCAAAAATAAGCCTTCTAAACTAACCTCATATATTATACAATAAGGGCATGTCGTGAGAATGGCTGATGGTCGGATTCCAAAAGATCTCCTGTATGGAGAATTAGTGCAGAGAAATCACCCCAGAGGGAGACCACAACTGCGATAAAAGGACATCTGCAAGCGGGATCTGAAGGCCTTAGGAATGAACCTCAACAGATGGGAAACCCTGACATCTGAGCGTTCAGCCTGGAGGTAGGCAGTGCATCACAGCCTCTCCCAATTTGACAAGACCCTTGTCCAGCAGGCCGAGGCAAAGAGGCAGTCCCAGAAGCAGCAAAACAGGGAGCTGGACAGGGGAGAGACTGTATTTGTCCTCAGTGTGGAAGGGATGGTCACTCTCGAATTGGCCTTCTCAGCCACACTAGACGCTGTTCCAAGTCCTCCATACAGAGCACGTTACTAGAGTCTTTCAAGACTGAAGGATGCCTAACTAATGTTCTTATCCACCATCAGGTTTCTTCCAGCTTACGGTGGCCCTATGAACAGCAACTCCAAAGGAGCCTGTTATCTGCATCATTACCCAGCTCTTAAAAATTGTGGTGGCTTCCTTTACAGAGCAAACCTATCTTCTATTTGCCCTTCTTCTTTTAAAGCACAGATAAATACATAAAGGGATGGGACTTTTGTGTTGTAATGAAAGGAAACAAAACACACAAAAGTAGGCTCTTTTTTCTCCCTGTTTTTTCTTTTTTCCTGTTTTTTTTCTGATTCCTAAGAGGAACCTTTTGAACATAAATGTTCCATGTGAACAAAAGAGACACACACAAAAGTTTAGGGCATTTTTCATGCTTCACTCCTTCATCTAACCTTTCTTTCTCCCGGTGTCTGTCACACGACAGGGCACAGTTTCCATCCATTGGTGTTGTGGGGGCTGCTGTCAGCTGCCAATCAGAACAGCCAGGCGGGGGCGAGAAGGGATTTTGAATATATAAAAGGGTCTGGATTTGTTGGCATCCAGTGGGAGTAATCTTTCTTCACTTCACTCATTTCTTGTGGCGCCCGCCATCTTGTGATGCCTATCTTGTGCCTCAATCCATCTTCAATTGTTTCTTCCCCCTCCCCACCCTTGGAGTTTTGGATAATTTTTCCCCATTTTTCCCCCCAATTCTTTTTGCTTCTGCTTGTGTCAGCACAGCTTCTTTCGAATTCTTTCTTAGACTGCCATGCCTATGTTTTTGGGGGGTGGGAGAATTTGAGGAAGAACTAAATCTTTGTCTTGAGCAAAGTTTTTCTAGCTTCAAGGGATAGTTCAAACCATTCCCTACTTATGGAAAACTCGATTCCTGATGGGAAATCTCTGGTATTTATTTATTTATTTATTTATTTATTTATTTATTTATTTATTTATTTATTTATTTATTTATTTATTTATTTGTTTGTTTGTTTGTTTGTTTGTTTGTTTATTTATTTATTTATTTATTTATTTATTTATTTATTTATTTGTTTGTTTGTTTGTTTATTTATTTATTTTATATCCCGCCTATCTAGTCACTTAAGACCACTCTAGGTAGTGTTCTAGATCAGTGGTTCTTAACCTTTTTGAAAGAAACGCCCCCTTGAGCCATTGAGGAAGTTATCATCGCCCCCCTTCCTGAGGTGATGATATCCTACCTACCTACCTACCTACCTACCTACCTACCTACCTACCTACCTACCTACCTACCTACCTACCTACCTACCTACCTACCTAGTCTCCCTCCCCACCCGGGTGCGAGGCAGTGCTTCACGGGGCGAGGATGAGGACCCAAGAGACCCTTTCCTTCCATCCGATCCACACTCAGTGCTCCCCTAAAGGAGAAAGGCGAGACGTGGCAGGTAGAAAGAGCTGGATCATCTGGCGGCAGCAGCAGCACTGGATCTACTGCCAGCACTGTGGCTGCAGTCGCCTTCACAGGTTTGGCTCGCTCCAGCGCCCCCCCACCGCCCCTTCTGTTCTTTCGCACCCACACCGCCCCTTTTCATTCTACCGCCCCCCTGAAAAATGAAATCGCCCCCTGGGGGGCATTATTGCCCACATTAAGAACCACTGTTCTAGATGAGAGGCTGTCATGCGGGGGCCAACATTGGGTCAGCGTCAGAGCAATCATGCTAAGATAGAGGAGGGCCACCTCCTAACTTTCTGTAAAGGTAGGCTGGCCCCCATCTTTGCTGTCCTTCTGCAAGCAGGCAAAGACCTTTTGCTTCAGGCAAACCTTTCCTTAATGGTGGTGGTTTGAAAGGGTTTTAAAAATGGATTATTGTGTTCTTTTTTTCAGCAGTGCACCTGCATTTTAAGAGGGAGTGTAACATCATCCAGTACAGGCGGCAACCCTATTTCCTTGATCTGTCTTTCAACTGACCATGAGCACCTCTGTCTTGTCTGGGTTAAGTTTCAGTTCATTTGCCCAGTCCATCACTAACACCAGAATCTGATTTAGAACCAAGACAGCTTCCTTGGATTTAGGTGGAAAGAAGAGATAAGAGTTGGTTGTCTTCTGCATACTGGTGACACTGAGCCCCAAAATTCTGGATGCTTGCTTGCTTTTCTTGGATTTTCAGAGAGGAACTGTGTTTGTGTATTTTATTTAGTTATTTTGTCCCATGTGTTTATGTATGCACAAGAGAGTGACGTTCTGTGTTTAAGTTTAGAAAATAGCTAGTTGATTAATTTACAGCACATTTGTTCTGTTGAAGATGCATATTTTGGTGGGTTTGGTGGGAATGTTTCGTTTGCTTCCATGGGTGGGTGTGGACTGTGGTCGTGATGGACTTCCCTTGCCCCTGTGGCTTTGGGATAGTTTTACGGATTCTTCAGGTTTATTTATTTTGTTTTGAGAAGTGTCACAAATAGGGAAAACCAAAATTAAATGACTTGAAATGACCTTTCATTTTACACAAATGTACTACTGCATGGAAAACAAAACAAAACACATACACAAAAACAATAGGGTCACAAAACAAGAATTACGTTTTTGCCATGCACATTCCTATTGATTGATTGATCCACTGACAGGCTGGCTGGCTGATTCACTGGCTGAATTCCTAAGTCACAGTCAAGCAAGCCCCTACGTTAGTATAAGAAGTCACAACTGCATTTGAATAAATTAGAACTTATGGAGGAACTGACTCACAAAATCCACACTGATTCAACGATATGCTCAACAACAGGATGTCTTCCAAGGATTCAAAGATTTATCCACTGTCTTTCATGAAACTCCATCCAAAGTCGTTTATATCAAAATGATAAGACAAATAATTTGAACAGCCAATAGAACCACAAGGAAAAGCTGAAACTATTTAAACATTATGAAATCAAGTATACAGATGTTATAACAATAAAGAGCAATATGTATCGAAAAGTATTTTGAAATCTGAGAACGGCGTCAGGTTAAAACCTTCCTGTTCCAAAAGTTTTTTAACTTTTTAAGTGAAGTTTTTAATTGAAGGTTTTAATTTTAATTAATAAGTCATGGATCTAGACTGTTTTTGTAGATTGTCTTTGTGTTTGTGTTTGTTTTTTATTTTTGCCTTTGTAGAGTGGATGTGTTCGTATTGGTTTTTAGCGTCTGTTTTTAACTGAACTGTTTTTATTGATGTTGGAAGCCACCCGGAGACTCTTGCAGAGTGTGGGCGGCAAACAAGTCAAATAGATAGATAGATAGATAGATAGATAGATAGATAGATAGATAGATAGATAGATAGATAGATAGATAGATAGATAGATAGATAGATAGATAGATAGATAGATAGATAGATAGATAGATAGATAGATAGATAGATAGATAGATAGATAGACAGACAGACAAACAAACAAACAAACATTTCAGAGTCCTTTTAAAAACCAACAAAATGTAGGTCACATTCGGGAAGAGCCCTACAGATAGACAAAGCTACCAGCAAAATGGTTCTTTCTGTTGCATCTGTTAATCTAACTGATCTAAGTGATGGACTTCTGGGAGTGATCTCCAGGTCCACCCATGTTCATATTGATATCCAGGGACGTTCAAATAACTTGATGCCAAATCATTTAGGACTTTAATAGTATCATCTTTAAATGAAGCCAACCAGTCTCAACACAGTCCCAAATATGAAGTTCGGCTTTCTCTGCTACAGCACAAATCTTTCAGCTCATCCTCCAGAGACGGGAGGTCTGCTTCTCAACTCAATATTAGCTTTATCTCAAATGGATTTAGCATTTCTCTCTGCACATTTTTTCTCTCTCTCACCTGTTTGTTCCACAACTGTTGCCAACAACCGATGTGGCATCCTAGGTGGGACTTTCAGACTCGCACGCACCAAGTAATACCTAGAGAAAGAAGGTTTTGAGAAAAAGGAACACTATTATAGAAATGGCAGCTCTCCTTCGTAAGAGCAAACAAAAAGTGCAAACATGCTACATATGAGCTCTTAGCACCAAAAAGCAACACTTTCCAATTCATCTTGAGGTGCTAATCTTGGAGCAAGAGGACTATCAGCATTGGGCAAATAGTTACCTAAAAACCCAAAAATTGACATTGAAAATGGTAGTGGATTTTTTGGGCTCTTTGGCCGTGTTCTGAAGGTTGTTCTTCCTAATGTTTCGCCAGACTGGCAAAACGTTAGGAAGAACAACCTTCAGAACACAGCCAAAGAGCCCAAAAAACCCACAACAACCATCAGATCCTGGCTGTGAAAGACTTCGAGAATACATTGACATTGAAAATGTTGGCCTATTTTGCAGGGTGGCAGGCCAAAGCAAAAGAGAAGTGACCTGCCTATTTCACAGTTCAGGATGTGCCGCATTTTCAGGATCAGAAGGGAAAATCCACAACAGTTATTGATCCTTCTAAGTTGGAAGTCTCATTATTTATCTTCACCTCCCGGTAATCTCCTTACAATGTCTACAACAATGCAACATCTTCCACTATGATTAGAGATGGGGGAAAATACAACTAAGTCTCTTGCTTTCATTGATCTAGAGGACAGAGTAAGATACCTTGGTGGGCAGTTTTGGCCCTTTCAGATCTTTGTCCAGCAGAGAGTGAAACATAGAGTAACCCCTGCCCAAGACCTGTGCAATTTACACAAAATATCTCTAGTGACCTTCCCCTTTGAAAAGTAAGACACATATGTACATGTAACACAGATAGCAACAACAGGACTCACTGATTATTAAGAAAGATGCAGACAACCCATCCTTTGCTTCAAATTCTGAAACAAAATAGCAGGGGGCCTTTGATGTAATATTTGCAGTTGTATGAACTGGGGACTTCTGTGCAAAAGAGAGAACATTGTGCAAAAAAAATGGGAATTTTATCAAAATTCTGCTCTCTACCAAAACATGAGGTCTTTCTCCTTACATGTGAGGAGATAAATAACTAATCATCATGTAGGTTGAGAATGACCAGAGGGAAATAAGTATTCTCCTTCTTCATTCTTGAAAGTTTTTTTCCAACTCAGCAATAGAACACGGAAACAAAATCTGCAAAGTATTTTTGTGAAAGTGGTTGCTTCCCATCCAGAAGAAATAGAAGTTCAAGACAGGTTTTCATTTGTTTCTCAGTTGTCTTTGGTTTGGGGATAAAATTCGCTACATCGGGATGGTGAACTCAGGCCCTATTTGCAAATCCCACTCTTCAGGGGCCCTAATCTGTCCATTTAGTACAGTGGTTCCCAAGGTGAACCCAGGTGTTCTCGGACTTCAACTCCCAGAAACCCCAGCGAACACAGCTTACAGTGAAGGCTTCTGGGAGCTGCAGTCCAAGAACACCTGAGTTACCCAGGATTGGTAACCATTGATTTAATATACCCCCAAACCCCATGTCTCCTTTCCCATGCCACTACTATTCTAAAACAGAATTTTTCTGTAATCTAAATGGGGGGCGGGAATCATTGGTAGCAACAAGAACCTAAAAAGAACAACAACAAACCAAGCCCACTAGATTTGGGAATTCACCTTTATGATTTTAGCTCCTCCTTCTGTCAAAATGTGGCCTCGACAAACTTCTCTGAAATGGAGGTTTGCCTGCAGGCTCAAATATGTCCTTTGTAGTGTTCTCCTCAGTGGACAAAATTAGTTGGATATGTAACTAGAGTTTCTTTGCCCAAGTGGAAAGCCCCTTTCCCATTTGAAAAGACCGCCTAAGGCTATGAGGTGTCCATACTATTTTCCCATACTATAAAGCCTCAAATGTTTTTCCTGGTTTTCAAGCAGGAGGACTAAGACAGTAATAATACAAGAGAGAGGTTTTATTAGAAAGAGGAACTACTACATCTCATCCTCTACATATATTCAATCCAGAAACGCAAAGGTCAGAACAGGAGTCATAAATTGTCTATGCCAAAGACTTCCAGGCGCTCTCATTGCTGGAGGTCAAATAGCCCAGAATGAGTTGGAAAAGCACCTAAGCTAGTGCAATTTGAATATCTCAGGCTTACAAATGGGACAATCATGTGGTTCCCCCTTTTTAAAACTTGTTTTTTTTTTACTTCCTGCATTATGTACCACTGTACATAAACGGTGAGGAAGTGGAGAGAGTTGGTAGTTTTAAATTTCTGGGTACTTACATCTCAGAGGACCTCTCATGGACTATAAATGCCAACATGCTAATAAAGAAGGCACAGAAGAGGCTGTATTTCCTGAGAATGCTCGGGAAGTTCAATTTATCACAGCATTTACTTCTGTCCTACTACCGTAGCACCATTGAGAGTGTCCTAACTTATGGCATTCTGGCATGGTTTGGGAGTAGCTCTGTAGTGGACAAAAAAACTCTACAGAGAACCATTAAAATTGCCCAGAATATCATCGGGCTCCAGCTACCAACCCTGGGTCACATCCCGCTGTCTGAGGAAGTCACACAGCATCCTGAGAGACTCTTCCCATCCTGCTTATAACTTTTTTGAACTGTTACCGTCTGGCAGAAGATATAGAACTATTAAGACTCGGACCACACGTTTTCTAAATAGTTTTTATCCTAGAGCTATAATTGCAATTAATAATGAGCTTAAAGACCACCAGTAGTGAATAATTAGTTGGACCGTGTTACTTGGCCTGAGGTGTAGATGTTTGTATTTTTAGTGGGGGACTTCTAGTGGGTGGGGAGTGTTTGGGGAATGTTATGTGTGTGCATGTGTCTGGTCTCTGGGTGTCTGTGAATTTCGTTGTATGGTATACTGTGTATATACTTACAATGGCAATAAATTATATTATTATTATTATTATTATTATTATTATTATTATTATTATTATTATTATTATTATTATTATTATTATTATTATTATTATTATTATTGAGGCTCATACCTGGTTTTTACATGTTTCCGTTTTGCTTTTGCATTTTCCCAACAGACACATTTAGTTATGAGTTCTACCTAATTTAGGCAACCCCTCACATTGACTAAAATGTATTTGCCCATGCTACTACCTCTCCTGCTGCCACACTGCATCTGTACACTTCCAGATGTGCGCTTTTGATTCTCAGCTTCAATGAATCTACTAGCTGCCATTCTGTTTCTGGCCACAATTCAGAGGGCTGGTTTTAACCTATATAAAGCCATAAACAGTTTGATCTCAAGCTATCTCAAGGACCATGTCTCCCATTAAGAGACTGCTTGGGTGTTAAGATCACCTGAGGAGGCCTTTCTCTCAGTTCCACCACCTTCACATTTGGGGGAGCCATGTGGGAAAGGGTGTTCTCTGTGGCTGTTCCCAGCCTTTGGAACTCCCCCCCACAGGAGGCCAGACTGGCCCCCTCTTTACTGTCCATCCACAAGCATGCAAAGACCTTTCTCTTCAAGCAAGCTTTCCCTGAGTGAATGGCTGCTTGAGCTGCTTGCCTTTTAGTTGTGTAAGACAAATTGTATACTCTTTTTTTTTTTTTTGCTTTAAATATTGTCTTTCAATGATGGAAGCCACCTTGGGTTCTTTTTAAAGAGAAAGGTGAGGTAAAAAAATGAAATAAATGAATTCATTTCTTTAAAATGTTTTATAAAGCTACCAAATGTGTGACTCTGTGGATTTCCAAGGCAGGCCTGTTCCTGAGCAATGACTTTGCTGCATTGTTCACAAGTTATGTGCATACTGAAATCACCTTTTATCAGTGGCAAGGTGTCTTCAACCACCATCACCCCACTGCATACACAGTGGTGATGCTGCCACCATCATCCCATTGCATACACAGCATCAATGAATTCCATTTTAAAAAGGAAAGGAACTATCATAGTTGCCCGACTGGTTCTCTACGGAAGCCAAACAAAATCTAAGCCCATGGCTCACAAAGTATTTAGTGAATAAAAACGAAGGTCAGCCCATGTTGCTGTCATATCTTCGAGCTCCCAGTGTTAAATAGTCTGGCATTTGAAAAAGATGAAAGCAAAACCAGCATTTTGCCTTGACACGGAAGACTTTATCATCCAGCAGGATGCCCCGAGAAACACAGTGGTGATCACAGCATGTCATCACTCTCCGAGGGATTGCAGCGGTAGCACTCTGACAGCAAGCTTAGCCATTTGCCAGTAACAGATTAGTCCAGTGGAGACTTTATTCCCCAAACATGTAGGAGAGTCCAGAGAACAGCCAGGAGAAGGAGTGGGGGAATGTATCCAGGGTTAGACCGAAAGGAGCATGTACTCGCATAGGAATCAGCCAGGGCTCTGACACCTTCAAAGAGAGGCTTCAGTATCAGCCTATCATCCTCACAGGTATGTTTGGTGGGGCCAGAAGACAAGACCTTCTTGATGGATGCTCTCAGACAGGAACAGCTGGGTTGGCTCCTTTTCTATTGTTGTTCCAACAACAAAGTCCTTTTTATTGAGGCAGAAACAATTGACTGGCTTTTTATGGATTAGGGATGTTTTTAAAAGTTAAATGTATTTTTAAAAACTGGTTTAGCAGTATAACATTCCATTCATTTTAATCTTTATCTATTACCATAATAGCTATTGTCCAGTCGCCAATATTCCCTTTATTGGCAAGCTGGTGGAGAGAGTGGTGGCCAACCAGCTTTAGGCTCTCCTGGAGGAGACCAATGCCCTTGATCTGTTCCAGTTTGGGTTCAGACCACATCATGGCATGGAGACGCCTTTGGTCACCCTGCAAGATGACCTCCTGAGAGAGGTCGACAGGGGCAAAACCTCCTTGTTGGTCCTCCTCAACCTTTCAGCAGCCTTTAATACCATCAACCAGGGTTGGGGATTGGTGGTCTGGCCTTGGACTGGCTCTGATCCTTCCTGGAGGACCATCCTCAGAGAGCTCAGCTTGGGGAGATGTTCTTCACTCCATGGACTCTCAACTGTGGGGTCCCGCAAGGGTCAATCATCTCCCCAATGCTATTTAATATCTATATGAGGTCTCTGGGGGAGGTCATCAGGAGTTCTAGAGCTCCATGTCACCAATATGCAGATGACACACAGCTCTATCTCTACTTCTACCCTTCTGCAGTGGATACTGTTTCATCCCTTGAGCACTGCATGGACAGGATGGAAATCCTGCAGGTGGGGGACACTTGTGTCTGTGGTCTGGGTGCCTACTTATCTTTGGAGGGGCACTCCTTCTATGAAGGATGAGGTGCTTAGCTTGGGTGTCCTCTTGGACCCATCGCTATCAATGACATCACAGATAGCTTCTCTGGTCCGATCCACTTATTTCCACCTAAAGCACATCACCCAGCTACATCCCTACCATGACACCAGGTCCCTCATCATGCAGGTTCATGGGCTGGTAGTCTCGAGATTAGACTACTGCAATGCCCTCTCTGTGGGACTGCCTTTGGGACTGCTACAGAGATTGCAACAGGTCCAGAACATGGCAGTTAGACTATTGAGTGAGGTTAGAAAATACCAACACATCTCCCCTACCTTGGCCGCCTTACACTGGCTACCTCTTTACTCCTGTACTAGTTTCAATGTGATGGTAATAACCTAAAACTCACAACCTCTGCCTCCATTGCGAGATACCCAACCTATTTTAATTTTGTTAGGAGAGGGAATATTAGATCCAGACACTTTTGTGGGAGACTTCATGCTACAGCTAGAGATACCTCAAAAGAGTAGCAAACAGAGAATCTGGATCTTAGACCCAAATTGTTTCTTCATCCCTCCTTTCTTGTTATTATATGCCCACCCTTTTTCTCTCTGAATGTGAGACAGCACAATATTTTTGTCAGTTTTGACATGAGTTCTCACAATGGAGATGATATGTTCTTTTTGTGCAATTTGCACAATTTGCATAATCTACACACACTGAGCAAAACTACAGTTGTTCTCTTGCTGCATAATTTTTTTTTTAAAAAGCACTGAATGGGTTGCTTGTGTCCTTTTAAATCAATCAGGTATTTGCTGTGTGTGTGGTTTGCCTCAGAAAGAGAAAGGACAAGAGTTTTGCACTAAGGCATTATGTTCTAATTGTGGAAGACTTGATGGGGAAAATGCCCATTCATTATCTCATTCTTGTGCTGACATTAAGTAATAATGAAGACATTAACAAACTCTTAACTGGTATCTCACTGTGTCAAGAAAGCCCATCCCATGTTTCAACAGCTGAGAGCTATTTGTGGGAAACAAAGCAACTGGAAGTACAGAACTGTTGAATCAAGGGATTGGGTGGAGGGCAATGGGTTTTCCATTTGTAAGGGTGTCATGCGATTATATCCAAAGCTCAGCTTGACTTATATATGATGCTCAACTGATCTGCAGAGAGATAAATAATCGTCAGTTTATAAGTGAAATTCATTCTTAACAAGGTTGGGAACCACTGCCCTAGTGTGTTGTTCATGGCTGTGTCTGTGTGTTTGTGTGTGTGTGTGTGTGTGTGGAAATGAATACCTGGATTACTATATTGATCGTGAGTGGTTTGATTTAGGATGCTAGGACCTATTTTTCTTCACCCACATTGGTTTATCTGTTTTTTGTTTGTTGTGGTGACATCACTATTACAATTCAAAACAGCTGTCTCCTGCATCTCTTTTTCTTGTGTTCCTTGGACTGGAGGCAAGCTAGTCATTTTTCCAGAAATAATTCCAATGACACCGTTAAATCAACCCCCTGCTCCGAATGACAGGCATCTGGACTTTTCCTTTCACAGTGATTCCCCCCACACAACAAGATCTAGAAACCCACCAATCTTGACATGAAGCTGGACAAGAAATAGACCAGAGAGTCTTGGACAGGGCATAGAGTGGACTATGGATTTTTCAAAATTTTGTATTCTTGTTTGCAAGTGAAAAAATTCAGATGGTCTGGGGAAAACAGGTAAGAGAATTCCCTTGGAATTCGATACAAACGAACGGGTGTGCGAATGAAAGCTTGAGGCCGTCACGAATTTTGTGCCAGTTTTGTAGCACCAACCCTGACCCAATGCCCCTCTTTTCTAATGGGGAAGACAAGTAGCATGTGACACAGGAAATCTTTTCTAGGCTTCTAAAGTCTGTCTCACTCTGCCAGCCAGCCGGCACATTCTAGAAACATTTTGGGGGGTGGGTGGGGGGAAGTAGCATTCATTGACTTAACCTTTAAGCCCCTGTCTGAGCCAGCTAAGCTCTAAAATAGGAGGCTAAGCTTTAAAAATTGGATGTGGGCAAAACCACAGATTGGATCGTCTCTCTCTCTCTCTCTCTCTTTTATTCTCCTTCTTATTTTTAGCCTTGAAATCAAATGGCAGTGTTGCCTTTTGCCGGTTGCTCTGCCAGACACCAGGAAAACAAAAAGCTCCAGCTCCTTCGTCCCCCGCAGTCCTCTGACAACCACCTGAACAGGCTTTCTTGAAGATTCCTTTTATGCTCACCTCAGGAGCTCATGCCCTTCTTGGCACCGCCACAGCGGTGTGGCCTGCCTTTTATTTGCTCCTGCGTCGGCCTCTTTACACAAGCCTGCCCTTTGCTTACCCTCCTGGGTGCTTAATAAAACAGGGAATGGAAAGAGGAAAGGAAGGGAGAAGGGGGAAACCCAACAAAGAAATGGAGGCTGAATGGAAACATAATAGGAAAGCCAGTAAGGTATCCTGCACCAGCCTGTCAGTGGTGCAGGATCAAGAAGAAAAGCCAGCATCACTAGGAAACTGACTAGAATCCAGAGATGAATGCCCTGGTCACTGAGGTTGTGAGGAAGAACAGGAAGAGGAGGAGAAACCCCTGATAATTTTTCTTATTATTTCTTTCAATAGTGTTTTCTATGCTTTTTCTTAAAAAAAATTTTTTGCGTTGTACTCAAGTCCTCAAAAGGCAAGCCCAGAAGAGGAGAGGTAAAACTTTCCATGCCTCATCCTCACAATGACAGAACTGCAAGATAGAGGAGGTTGGAGAATTTACAAGTTATTTTGATTATGTTCTCACCGGAGCAAAAGGATAATGCTTCGTGCACATTGCTGAATTTCTTGCTCAGCATCCTCCCAATTTGTGTAAAGGGCCATTTCTGTAAAAAATTGGATGACTGTGACATTGTTTCATGGACATTTAAGAAGCTGAAGCATGGAATGGGTTCTTTGTATCATTCTTAACAGTCAGCAGCTGTTATGCATGCTTTGGCTGTCAAGAAAGGATTCTAATTTTGCACAGACATATTTGGACAAATTACAGGGACTTGAAAAGCAAAAAAAAAATATCCTCTCACTTGTAGTTAAAGGCGCGGAATATGCGTTAGCATTTGTTTTTGGTTTTTTTAAAATTCTTTGTTGATGTGTCTTGCCAAGTCAATGGGGGGGGGAAATTTAGGGAGTATTCTTCAAAACCCTATTCAGAAGTAGACCAGTACAAGCAAATTCTGCTAGCTTTCCCCTCTCAGCATTGAAAAGGGTCACATGTGATTCTATTCACTTTTTTATTTTATTTTATTTATTGGATTTTTACCCCGCCCCTCTAGACCATGTCTACTGCATGTTTATTAAATGTTGATATTGCCTGGTGTTGAGGAGGACTCAACACCTGGAAACACCTCTGTGTAATGATGTTTTTCCATATGGAGAATACAATTTCAGGTTTGTCTCAATAAGTAGGATCTTCACCCTTCCATTAGTATTACATTACAAGTGCAATGTAGCTTTTACAAAGACTGGTCTAGAATGGCAAGGATTTAAATTTTCAATCAGCTTTATCTATCTATC
Organism: Pogona vitticeps; assembly: GCF_051106095.1. Classification (NCBI taxonomy): domain Eukaryota; kingdom Metazoa; phylum Chordata; class Lepidosauria; order Squamata; family Agamidae; genus Pogona; species Pogona vitticeps. The sequence continues at coordinate 233,195,753 of NC_135786.1, forward strand.
TATCTATCTATCTATCTATCTATCTATCTATCTATCTATCTATCTATCTATCTATCTATCTATCTATCTATCTATCTATCTATCTATCTATCTATCTATCTATCTATTAATTACATGTTTAGACCACCCAACATAATGAAACACTGCTCAGGGCAGTTTACATACTTAAGCAAAACATACACCAACTAAAATAAGTTTTAAAATGAAATACAGAGTGCCACAAACCAAAACAGAAACATGTGAGCTAAGATTGACACCTGGTGGATTAAATGAACTGACTGAATGAACCCAGGGCAGCCATTTTGTTTTTCAGCCTGACCAGAGATGGGACGTGTGTGTTAAACTACATCACCCAGCATCCCACAGCCAGCAGGTCCAGTGCGCATCCTAGCTTTAGCATTTTGGGAATTGTAGTCCAACCCCCCCCTGGCAAACATTTCGCCTTTCTGGGGCTTGACCTAACTCATAGAGTTATTGTGGGATTATTATAGGATGGCAGGGATACAGAGAGGAAGGAACCATGTGTGAGGGACGCCACCTTGAGCTCCTTAGAGGAAAAAGACCACACGCGTCACCAGCGTTGCTGCTAAAATCTGCAAATATAATTGAAATCTGAAGCTCGGTTCTATTTTTTGATTAAAAGCCCTGCCAGTGCTGAAAACATGCAAAGGGGAGTTGCTGGAATCTACCCAAGCTCACCTAGTCTTACCAAATTGTTGGCAATTATACAAGTCAGCGTTATTTCCCCCTCAGAACAGAAGACACACTTCAAAAAGTACATCTAGTACAGATGAGAAATGCCAGACCGACAACACAGGAATCTAGAGACATCCGTTTACCATGCAATGCCTCCCTGAGGGCTGCACTGCAAGGTTCTCTTGCCAACATGACTCAAGTCTGGATTTGTGGAGGAAGGCCTTCCTGTGAAGAAGGAAGGAAACTGACTCTCTCTGAGAAACGTTCTTTGGGGAATTTCGGCTCCTGCTCCTGATAAGATACCCCAAACCAAAAAATCAATGGGTGCTACCTATGCCAGACGTGGCATCATCAACCAATATCCTAGGGTAGATGCTGGGATGGCGTGGGGACACTACCCGAACAGGGCCAAACAGCCCTGCCATAGGTTGCAAATGGGCTATGTCAAGGAGGCAGATTTATAAGCCTCTAATTTAGACGTGGTGGCGCTGCAAGTTAGACCGCAGAAGCCTCTGTGCTGCAAGGTCAGAAGACCAGCAGTTGTAAGATCGATTGCATGTGACAGAGTGAGCCCCCGTCTCTTGTCCCAGCTCCTGCCAATCTAGCCGTTCGGAAGCATGTAAAAATGCGAGTAGATAAATAGGTACCACCTCGGTGGGAAGGTCATGGCGTTCCATGTCTAGTCATGCTGGCCACATGACCACGGAAACTGTCTTCGGACAAACACTGGCTCTACGGCTTGGAAATGGGGATGAGCACCACCCCTTAGAGTCGAACACGACTGGACTAAATGTCAAGGGGAACCTTTACCTTTAATTAATTTAGTATTCTTCAGTCCTCACCCCACATCTTAATGGACACCAGACTGGGTGCTCCAGGGCACCATGAAAATTTGAACTGAGATCTCCTACTATTACCAGTGCTGGTTACACCATAGTGCAGGTGCAAGTGTTAGATACCATGATTCGGGCTCAGGGCTCTACAGGGGGGAGCACTTTCCCACAAAATGGAACCACAACAAGATGTGAGGGGGGGACACAGCTTCTTTTAGGGGGAAGATTCTGACTCCTAAAGGCCTAAAAGTAGGATTCTTCTGAAGAGGAAGATAGGGTGTGTATGTGTATCACAAAACAGCTCGAAGGGCCACACACAGGTCATCGGCTCCATGAATCTCAGTCCTGCCCAAGAGGGCCATAGATGTTAGAGAACTTCTAAAGAGACACTTTGCTCAAAGCCCGTGCAGATCTGGAAACCACCCCACATGCCACTTGTGTTTTTGACCGTGGTTTTGGTGTTGATTTTATTCATTATTTTTAGTTTGGTGTTTATATGACTCTTTTAAAATATTTGTATACTTACAGTTTTTAGCTTTTAAATTTTTTTTTTTTTGAATTATCTAACCTCCTTGGGTCTTTTTAAGGAGAAAGGTGAGGTAAAAGTACATTAAATAAATAAATAAAAAACTTTGTATGGTGAAGTTCACACATGTCCATGATACACAAAGTATGATGAAACTAACCTGAAAGTCACAGACTGATTCATCTATCTGTGCTATTATTACTTAATTCTGGTGCAAATGGCATCTAATTTTATAGCCAGAATTTCACATTTTGAATGATATACTTTATTCTTTTCTATTATCACTGTACAACTTTCAGGGGCACAAAAAGGGAATTATTTACTAGTTGCACAATCTGACAATCCACCAGTGCTAGTATAGTTTACCAGCTATACTTGTGGTTCATTTGCTCATCAATATATTCATTAATTCATTTGCTCACTCCTTTCATTTATACCTGTCTTTCTCTCAATAAATAGATTTTGTTTAATTTCTTTGTGTGCCTCATGGTTTTTTCATTTTGTTTTGTTTTTCCAGAAGTAATACTAATTTGTGCAAAATTATGACAATTAATGGGCAAAATGGCCTGCGCGAGATTCTCCTTCAGCTGCACAGAATTTGAGTTTTCACGAATACAACAAATCACAATATTCTAAAGCAATTCAAGATATTGCATATTGTATAAAAACAGTTTAAATCATTAAAAAACATATTGGGAAGGGTAAAAGGCATAACATTTCCACTGTCTTGTTAAAAATTTCTCTAAAGAAGCCAGTCTTTGCTTGCTTGTACAGGAGGGAAGAGGCCAGCCTGACTCTATTGGAATGGGATTTCATACCCTCAGATCACCAACAAAGAAAGTTTTATTTGCTGGGGATAGAAACTGAACAAGTTGTCTCTGCTAGTGAGATATATATATATATATATATATATAGAGAGAGAGAGAGAGAGAGAGAGAAATCCCTTCTTTTTGCTTACAGCCAGATTTCTCATGCAAGATTATATTTCCCCCAAGAAATCTTGTTAAATTTATTGGATGTCTCATGGTCTTTTGTTTTTGCAGAAGAAATACTGATTTGTGCAAAATTAGGAGAATTCCGAGGCAAAATGGCCTCTTCCCTGCACGAGATTCCCCATAAAGACCGTTCAGCTGCACAGAATTTGAATTTTATTACTCAAAAGAACAGGAGAAAACCTGAACTGAAACTAAAGAAAAATGGGGAGGGGTGAAGCCTGAGGTCTTATTCATAAAGCAAAGTGAAGCAATCACACACTGGTGGGGGGTCGGAGTGGGACGTCCTGGTGTGACATCTCAGGATGCCAAGAACATGAAATATCATCAAGAGTAAGCTTTTCCTCCCAAATATTCTTTGCATCCCTGTTCTCGCCTGTACTCACCAAGCGTCCCTGTGAGGATAACAGTACTGAGAGAACAGCTTCCTCTTAAAACCTGGGACGATTCATACAGGGTGACCGAATCCTGGATTCAGCTGTTGGCTAGACCCATCCAGCGTCTATCCCGCTATCACTATCCTGCTATCATATTTTTGTCTTGAAGCCACCAGAAATAACTGATACAGCTATTTCCTGGGTCTCTGGCGGCAATGAGTGCTCACAAAATTTCTTCTTCCAGCAGAAAAGAATGTCTTTGTGATGCATCAAAACACCCCACTGAGAAAACTGCCAGCTATTGCAAGATTTTTTTTTTCCTGGTGCCGCAGATGAACAGAAACATCTACACTTTTCTCGTTTGGAGAAAGATTAGCAGGAACAACAACCCTGTATGCAAGATATTTTGCTCAGAATGTAAGATTTTATTTTCATGAACAAAATGCGAAAAATAAAGAACAACAACAACAAAACTCATAAAGATGTTCTTCATCTCATCAAGAGGACAGAAAATATTTGTAATTTTGCGATGGGGCCAGAGGTTGGAAGTTTGATTCCCCACTTGACTGGGGTTGGACTCATTGATTCATAGGGTCTGTTCTAGCTCTGCAGTTCTAAGATTCGATTTACATCCCTCCACTAGTCTCATCTAGCAGTCTAAAGACTATTCACTATATTCCTCATTCTTATTATTTATCTTGACCGGATGAGATTTTGAAAATTCCTCACCTTTAGCTAGAGCAGGGCAAGGAACTTTATTTCTGTTCAGAAAGCTCCCTGTAATTCCTGCAAGCTGTCTAGATGCAAAACCAGTGCCCTTGAGAAGCAAATTATGCATGTGTGTGGACATGCACAGGTATGCGCACAAACACACATGGAGAGAGACTAAGCAGACTTTTATCTTGACCTGGTGAGATACACCAATGCATGTGTACACACATCGACGTGCACATGTATGTACAACACATACAGAAAGAGAGAGAGAGAGAGAGAGAGAGACCAAGCAGAATATTACCAGTTGGTTGTTTAAAAAAAGGACACAAATAATCCCCTTGTTGTGTCTGGTCCTTAAAAGTTCATGCCACAAAGCAAGAACTACAGGTATTTTGTTGTCATTTGCATGATTTGCGATAAAGCATGATTTTGTGCTTCGTTGCACAAAAATATATTTGTCCCTTGTCCAGAGTCCTGTAAACAACTCATCGTCCTTCAAGGTGAGGATAATGCTTGTGCAGGCTGAACAGAATCATGCTTTATGATTGTCCTTGATGTGTCACGAAAGCAGTTGCAAACCCCGCCCCCCCCCAAAATCTGGTTGTATATAATACAGAGTGTTTATTTAACAGACAGTTGAAAAGACTTACCGTCTGGGACTATGTGACTGACTTGAGCTGTCAGAATGAACCTTTTGACTCCAGCGTCATTTCATGCCCTTACAGAGTTTGTATGCACATGGATATCCCTGTGGGTGAACCAGCTCACTTTAGCAAATATATGACCACTAAGAAGATGGTGTAAATAGCGCCAGCACCCTATTCAGTCATTCAGAAGATGAGTGACTGGAAAATAGGGGCAATGCTAGAGCCTTGGCCCCACATCCTGTCTCCGTGGGGAAGAAGACTACTTGGAGAGAAATGCTTCCCTTGCACATGGCTCAGAATCCTATCATTGTTCAGCTAAAGTCTGCATAATTTGAGTACTGTCACGCACCTTGATCAGGTGACTAGTCACATACACAACTGCACAACCAAAATGAGCCCAGGCATCTCATCAATCAGCCACAATGAATCAGTACAATTTCTGTAAATCATAGGCAAATGCCAACAGGCTGTCATTCATGGTGTCTCTCCACATCCTTAATCATAATCACATGCTGCTAAGTCAATTCTGACACATGGCAACCCTTTGCAAGGTTTTCCAGGTAGAGAATATTCAGAAGTGGTTTCCCATTCCCTTCTTCTGGGGGCATCCCTGGGACTGTGCAGCTGGCCCAAGGCCACATAGGCTGGCCCAATTTCCAGGAAGCACAGTGGGAATCGAACAGCCGTCCCCAACTCACTGAGCAACCCAGCCAACTTTGTTGCTGAAAAATCAGGAGACATGGAGAAGACCCATGTGCACTAGGCCTTAGGGAAGGGGGGAAGAGGTTGACAGCTCCTGTCCATACAGAGCCAGAAAGCTAAGGATCAGGACTTAGATGAAGCACAGAGGACACGGCCAGATGTGGGAATTCAGGGCAAAAGGTAAAGGTAAAGGTAAAGGTTCCCCTTGATAATTTTTGTTCCCCTTGACAATTTTTGTGTTTGACTCTAGGGGGCGGTGCTCATCCCCGTTTCCAAGCCATAGAGCCAGCATTTGTCCGAAGACAATCTTCCATGGTCACATGGCCAGTGCAACTTAGACACGGAATGCTGTTACCTTCCCACTGAGGTGGTCCCTATTTATCTACTTGCATTTGCATGCTTTCGAACCGCTAGGTTGGCGGGAGCTGGGACAAGCGACGGGCGCTCACTCCTTGGTCGATCTTATGACTGCTTGGTCTTCTGACCCTGCAGCACAGGCTTCTGCGGTTTAGCCTGCAGCAGCACCACGTCCCAAAGCTTCCCCCAATTCTCCCTTTTCACGTAGAAACTGAAGCAGTCAGGAGGTGCTGTTATTATTCTTTCCCACTCATGCTTTCTCATTAACCCCACTCATCTTTTCCCAAATGTCTCCACAGGGCTCTCGTCTTGCAATACCATTATGTCCTTACTCGTTGGTTGCCATCCGTAACAGGTAGGGCTATATTCGATTTGTTGACTCACACAAACTATAAAGCCCTACTGTAACTCTTAAAGAAGAAAGAGCAAAAGGGAGAATATCATACAGATGTATTTTCCCGACTAACAGAATGCCAGCCATCAGAGCCCAACATCGTCAAGGGTGTACATTTCTGGTTCCCAAAGTAATTGCTATTGTTCTTGCCATCTGACAGCCGCAGTCTCCCTCAGTGCTTGCATTTCCACTTCCATTAGAAGCCAATGTCTTGCTTGTTTGAGGACATCATCATAAAATGCCTCATGCACAGCCAAATGATTATGCGATTCTATATTATTCATTTTGCAAGCTCTCGCTTCCAGGGTGGGAGAGGTGGGTGGGGGGCACGTACAATTAGGCTGCCAAGAAATAAAGGCATACATCTTGCCTGCAGATTAATGGATATATCTTAAAAACCAAAATTGGATGTAGACTGATGAAAGGATTGCCTTGCATTTAATCACCTGCTGCCTTTCCAGCCAGCGTTTTACGTAATTAAAGTGCCAGGTTTTCTAGACTACAATGTCATAATTTTAAATTCCGGAAGACAAAGAAATGAAAAGCCCTTTTTTTAAATGTCAGTGTGCAGAACTGTTTTCTTAGCATTATCAAATTTTGTTGCCATTGCGTTGCCTCTTCCCCTTCCTATGCATCATCATCATAGAAATGCATTGCTGGAAGGGACCCTATAGATCATCAGGTCCAGCCCAGGTCAAGGAGTCACCGTGGGGAACTGAACTCTCAGTCTCTGGCTTTACAATCCGATACCTAAATCACTGAGCTGTTCCTTTTCATTCTTACATGTTTCCAGGAGTATTTTTGCAGTAACCTTCACACTGCATGTTCAAGTTCCATAGGTTGAGAGGCGGTGGGACAATAAATAGGTGGACCCTGCTTCTACTGAAGGCCCTCAAGCCAAACCCAGGTGTCTTAAGCTCTATGCATTCTTTCTGTGATGCTCACGGCTGGGCCGGCTCCACCATTTGGTAGACTTAGCATTTGTAATTCTTACTGTAACTGCAAGGGAGTTTGGCTTAAAACTTCCAGAAGGCTCAACATGGCCAGTGTTTTCCACTTCTAAGTTTTAAAAAATCAATATTTTGTCGAAGCTCAGTCTGCTTTCCGAGTTGAAAACATCTCAAAGTAAGGGTAGTCATTATGTAAAATAATTTTACCCCACCTATCTCCTTTAAGGACCCAAGGTGGCTCACATCATTAAAAGGCAATACTGAAAGCTAGGAACAGTAAGTATATAGATACTTTTAAAAAAGGATCAAACAAATACCACACTAAATGATAGTAAACAAAAGGAATATCAAAAATGCATTCAAAGCACTAAGGCACAAAGTCATCCATTTAAAAATTCCACTCAGTTAGCCCGTCACCGAGGGAAAATGTGCTTGAAGAGAAAGATCTTCACCTCCTTGCAGAAGGACAACAAAGATGGGGCTAACTAGTCTCCCATTAGTGAGGATCCTAAGAATGGGGAGGAAGCCCTAAGACCCTCCCTCCTGTCCTGTAAGGTCAAGTCCATCATCCAAACGTACTCCTTCTACCCTACCCAGGTCTGCTTCCTCCCCAAGTCCCATGACTTTAAGTTGGACATGACTCAGGCTGGCCTTTAATGGTGCCCCGCTGGTGAGCTCCTGGACCACATGATCTGAATCGTGGGGGCCCCTCAACCTCACTGCTACCACCTCTCTTTTTCGCAGTACGTGTGAGGACTGTGACTACTTAGATGAGACAGCACAACCCCAGATTCACCCCTTCATCCTGTGGGTAATCAGCATGGGACAAGCGAACAATTCATGGCCACCTTTTTGTTCAATATACCAATCTGTAGACCAAAAATTCCTATCCACTCCTAAGACAATTTCTCATTGAGCAGGCTGGATGGTGGGCCAAGCAAGATTCAGAAAGACTTGCACTAAGCCAGAAGAAGACTTCTCAGCCCTCCTGCTCTTGCCCTGGCAAATAGCAGTATGGGAACAAACATAGTACCACCATTCAGCAGATTTTTTTTTGTTCCCGTGGCCCAGCAAATTTCTCCCCTCCTGCCATCTGGATGCATGACAAAGCCACAGAGACAGTGGTTTCCTTCTGCACTAGGATTTCTTAGGAGAGATGTGATTCAGGAAATTCATAGCTGCAAATTAAGTCCGTATTTACCTTCCAATGACCAATCACAAAAGAAAGTAACACTAAATGGAAGATCCCGAAGTAAGGAAAATCAAGTGCCATGAAAAGAGATATATTTCATCGCTAGAGGATACACCTCCTCTAAAAACACGCTAAGCATATTGTGCTGACTGATCCTGTGAAGTTTTCAATTCCCTTATGTTCAGTTTTCAGAATCTCAAACTTGTATGGTTCATAGGAACGTTTGCTCTTTCACCCTGGATTTTTATTATTATTGTTGTTATTGTTATTGTTATTGTTGTTATTATTATTATTGTTGTTGTTGTTATTATTAGTATTAGTATTAGTATTGTTGTTGTTGTTGTTGTTGTTACTACTACTACTACTACTACTACTACTACTACTACTACTAATACTAATACTAATACTAATACTAATAATAATAATAATAATAATAATAATAATAATAATAATAATAATAATAATAATAATAATAATAATAATAATAATAATAATAATAATTTGGTAGTCTCTCTTAGCCCTTCACTTATTTATAAAAAAACACAATCAAAATAGTCAATAAATATTGAATAACATAAGAACAAGGGAGAAATCTAATGAAGACTTCTGACACATGCAGACACATCAATTAATTGATCTCTGGCAGATCTGGATAACTGTATTTTCCAGTTTATTAAAGATTGCCAGAAGCTTTAAACTAATTTTGGCAGAGGCTCGGCTGTCACCAGCCATTAAATCAGACATGATGGAACGAATTTGCATGAGGAGAGGAAGCCTTCAGCTTTGTTTTCCTTTCAAAAATTGCATTATATATGCTTGACCTTTTGAATTTGGTAAACAGCCTTTTGCTTTTCCTTAAAAAAAAAGA